>NC_092192.1:23844906-24124906 GCF_043641665.1 Enoplosus armatus | reverse complement strand
GCAGGCCTCAATAATGGCTTCTTAGCAGCTATTCTTCCCTTTAAGCCTTGTTCCTTCAGCCGTCTGCTTATGGTCATTGTGGAGACTTTCTCAGATTCTGATCTAGAAGCATTAATCTCTGCCTGAAGATCAGCAGTGGTCTTCCTTCTGTCTCTAGTACTTAAAATCTTGAGGTGCCTGACATCTGCTTCAGTTAGCTTCCGTTTTCGGCCTCTTCCTTGACACATTTTGTAAGTACCAGTCTCTGCAATCGAGTCCAAGGCATACTTGACCACACTGTGAAAACACTTTATGTCTTGCCCTATTTGCCTCAAAGACCATCCAGCATCATGAAGTGCTTTAATTCGGACTCTTTCTTTCTCAGTGAGTTCCCTATGCTTCACCATTTTGAACAGGAGTGAGGAATTTCAAACTGAATTCACGTTTTTATACCTAAATTTGAGCCAGCACACTGGAATTCTCTGAGAAGTCAGAAATGAATCAAGAATAACATACAACCACTAAAACAAAATTTTCTGTTCAGGAATGCAAGTAAATAACTGTAATTTGGCATCTCAATCAAAAAATAATAATGTGCTTTACTTTTTTTTTCTGCTTTTTTATAAAACAGTAAATTTTAAAATTCATGGATAACAACAATAATTATATTTTAGCATTAAAGATATCATTTTGATTAAAGAGCTTGCACATACTGGTGGATTAACCATTACAGAAACATAAAAAAATATTTTGGTAATCAGCAATACTGTTAATTTAGGGCAGCAGTGGCAAACACCTTACACTGGGTGGTGGTCTAATAAATTTGTTATATATATGTATGTGTATATATACCATATGTATATATATATATGTGTGTATATATATCATATGTATATATATATGTATGTGTGTTTATATATCATATGTATATATATATGTATGTGTGTATATATCATATGTACTGTATATATATACTGTATATATATGTATGTGTGTATATATATCATATGTATATATATATGTATGTGTATATATATCATATGTGTATATATATATATGTGTATATATGTATATATACTGTATATACACACACACATACATATATATACATATGATGTGTATACACATAACAATAGCAATGATGAATAATAACAATAATTATAATAACACATACATACACACTCGTATATACAAATGTTTGACGGTTAATAGATGGCTAATTTTCACAGAAACAGTCCCAACAGAATTGGGAGTAGCTTCTTTTGCCTGTCTTGGATTTCCTGCGTGAACATCTGGAGGTGCCTTCTGGGTTTTACATTAATTCACAGATGAGACCTAGAGTGGACCTTTGATGGAAAATTACAAAAGACAACGAGAACTCCTTTTAAACGTTCTCACTGCGGCTTGGAAAAGAAAGAACTAGTGTGTACAGTTAAGTGGAGCTGGTTCTTGGACCAAATCCTGAGAGCAGTGATGGGAAAACATCTCACACTCACTGCAGCAAAAATCAATCTCAGAGCTCAAACTTGAAGCACCTGCTCTTAACTTTCCCCCGCTGCCTAGATTTTAGTAAGATGTTCTTGTGTGGCACTTTCTGCATATTAAAAAGTAAAATGAGAGCACATATGATCCCCCTGAATTATAATTAAATACAGCAAAAACAGGAGTGTCAGTATTTTTTTTTGTCTGACTTTTGAAAAAGAAATTAATAAGTAGAGAAAAATGTTGCTAAGCATAACTATAAAAAGGTTTCACATTTGGGTGTATTGGAAGAAAGTAAAATGCTGTAGATGCAGGGCCTCCTCCAGGCATCCCCTGATGATGCTCAGCCAAGGTCCCTGTTGAAAAAGAGAAAAAAAAACACCCCTAAGATGTGCTTTAAATAGGCTACAGTCCTTTTTCTTCCATAATGTACGCCACTTCTTCTATAGCTTTCTTCTTTTCTTCCTGGCTCTTATGTTCCCCACAGCCCTCCAGCAGCACCTTTGAAATCACTGTTTCTCAAAGTCAAAGGTGTAATTCATCAACTTTTCTTCCCTTCAGCCCCATTCTGTGCTTTTAGTTGCTACAGAATGGACAGGCCAGCACCCTAAGCCCAAATTCTTTACTTTTACTCCTAATGTGAAGATTCTTCAGCGCACTAGGCGGGTTAAAGACAATACACTATTAATTACGATAATAAAAGAGGAAAGCATAAACACAACATAAAATATTAAATAATACTACAGTCTAGTAGCATGGGAACCCAATCAGCGAGCTCATGTTTTATTTGCTCTGGTAGATAGGTCTGGACCAAGAGGTAATCGCATGGCACAGGTCAGATGCACACCTCAACGTGGTTCGCCTTTCCAACTAAACGTGATATCTATCATCTGGTCATCTGTCCAGACTCTTTGTTGAGACAAAAACGCTCGTGTCAGCATGGAAGCCGTGTTTGCATCTGTCATGACATAGTCATAGTTGGGAGTGGTTGGTCTAGACCCTGTTGTGAGCCATCTCAGACGCTATGACAGTCTCCAAACATGTCTTCTTTAATTGTAGGCAAAAAGAGGATGTGCTTGAGGTTGGAGCACCTTGGAGAGGAGAGGAGAGGAGCAGCATCCAAAGAGTGCAACAGGATGGCAAGACGGGGAAGGAGGGAAGCAATGGACCATTCACTCCGGTCATAGATATCTTCAGCTTGTATAACCTTCATCAGTACACCTTGTCTGACATCAATTGTGTTGTACAGCAATTCTGAGACTCTGCCTGAAGTCTGCAGTACCCTTTAATGCAACTTTCCTTAGCATTCCCTCAGTTGTGTTTAGTGTCTGACAGCATGTCCTATAGGAACACTGAATACTCTGCTCCAGGGAGAGTCAACAATTCTCCAGTGCTATTATTGAGACCTGCAAGTCATCTGAGGTATATGGACCGGGAGGCAGCTCCATAATCTCACATATATTTGAGAGGATTTCTGCAGCAAATCTCAAGAGTAAAAGCTTAACGCTGCACCTCAATTAATTGCCATTAACTGCTGGGCTCTACTTCCTGTTCAGTGCATAGTTCATAAATAGACAGCTATTATGAACTATGCACACCGCTGTGGAGAGGCTGAAAAGGGACCCCCATGTGAAACAGAAAATAATGCAATTAGGTGAACAGGCAAACCAGGATGAGCTGGGCTATACATGGTTCTCTACTGATCTACAATAAGAGTTTCTTTTCATGGTGTCATAGCTTCAACTTCTGCCTCAACCAATTCGACCCACAGCCGGGGTCCTATCACATGGCCTCTGAATTTAATAGCACATAAACAGCTAACCCATCCATGACTGGCAGCTGTCCTCCTTTCCTCTCTCTCCAAATGCTGAACTACACTATTTGTTAGTGAGCTTTTAAGCCAGGCCTGTTCAATATTTCAGTTCTTTTGGAGGACTCGGGCAATAAAGCACCAAGGAGGCACACTCATGCCAAGGTGGATGACATAAGTGTAGCTGCTGCAGCATTTCAGTATGCCAGCAAGTCATCATCCCAAACACACCTCTGTTAAAAGACGGAATGTGCCGGGTGTTAAGACTGAAATGGGGCCCAGATTTACTCCTCGGATGCAGGCTTTTAGCAGCAGGCTTCATTAGGGAGAAAAATGAGATAAGCACTCCACAGCTACAGTTACCATTATGTCTGACGATTGTGGTTTCATCAGCTAGCACCCTTGATTATTAATAGTGAAACTTAAGTGATTGGGGTTAATTGGGCCTGTCGTGCTTCATTGGACCGTGATCTCTGAGGTGCACTGGGGCGGACTGCGGCTGAGTGTGACACCGTCACGATGAGGAGAAGCACCTCTGAGTCTGAGGTCTTGCTTGTCTCCTGGGGCCAGATGCACATGTACAAAAAACGCCATTTCACGCACATAAACTGGTGTTTAAAAAAAGAAGACCTTACGCAGACTTCAGACCAGGCACACACACACAGTTTTGTAGAACCATCTGCAGGTGATATGATGAGGAGGAGATTAAATATAAGATGAGAGACCTAACCTGAAAGTAAATGTTTTGTTTAGGTTTCCAATTTCACTAATCGTGTTATTATTTTTGCAGAATACACAGCAATCTGTAAAATTTCAATCAAAGATGCATAAACTTGGTCTGGGCCGCATATGGCCAGATTCTTTTAGCAGTGTGTACGTGAATGTGTCCTCAACTGGCAACAACCACAACCAGGCAAAATGGATTCTCGTGGATGGAGTACATACCGGCTGCTCCGCCTCAACTTCCGGTGATTCCGGATGCGATAGATAGCTTTATGTGTAGCTGCCAACAGCTACTTAGCTCAGTTAGCTGTGTAGCTAGTGATCCTGTTAACGCTAGCTGACTCTGCCCAGGAGTGCTGGTGTTTACATTGCTAGCACGGGAGCTTTAATACGAGGGAGGTTTAATAAAGCTTTATTTAAGCTTTATACCTAATAGGACCACTAGCTGCACAAATAACTGAGCTAATTAGCAAACGGCAGCAACAGTTAGCGGCTACTGTCCATCAGGAAACTCCGTAGCTCAGAGTTGAGGCAGAGCAGTCAGAGGACATCAGAGGGAAAACAAGAAAATATTTTCTCCATAAAATGTGATCCAGTTTCACCAAGATCAGTGAATAAAGTTGTAAAGTTTTGTTTTTGTACAGTAATCGCTGGGGTCCAACCCCCAGAAACACTCTCCGGCTGTGTCTTTTTTTCCAACCTAATTCTTGTCTCATTTGTGGTTAAAAACAACAACGCATTTGGACTTTGCAAATGGAAATTATGTATGTGTTCATTTGCATATAGAGCGGGGAAGTGAGATCCGATCACGAGTGGTCACTCAAGTGGTCACTCAAGACATATGTCAATGCCAGGGGCCTCATTTATAAAGATTTTCTTGGTTGGGCTGATCTCTGAGAACAGTCAGCTGTTGGACTGTTGTTCCTCTGTGAGGGGATGAAGGCTGGGAACAAAATAGAGCCTACTGCTGTGAGAAAAAGGAGACGATATGCACTGTAACAGTTGGGGAAAAAAGACAGCTCTCCATGCGCCAGCAGGCAGCATGGGCGGCATGGTTGCGCAGTGGTTAGCACTGTCACATGGGAGGAAAAGCTGGTTAGAGCGGGTTGGGGGTTCGATCCCCGGCTGCCCCCATCATGTCGAAGTGTCCTTGAGCAAGACACTGAACCCTAAGTTGCACCCGAGACCAGCACCTCGCAGCTCGGTCGCCAATGGGTTAATGAGTACACAGAGGCTGTGACTTCATATATCAGCTTCTGTGAGGACTGCTGTGTACCAACTCGGACCAGGGTGAGTTACAACAACGACAAACCCTGGTTCACAGCAAGACTGCGACAGCTGAGGTTGGAAAAGGAAGAGGCGTTTAAGAGTGGCAACAGAGTGGAGTTTAAGGAAGCCAAGTACAAGTTTAGCAAGGCGGTGAGGGAAGCTAAACGACTGTACTCAGAGAGACTACAAAACCAGTTCTCCTCCAACGACTCTGCTTCTGTGTGGAGGGGGCTCAGGCAGATCACCAACTACAAGCCAAGAGCCCCCAACTCTGCTAACGACCGACGCCTCGCCAACTGCCTCAACGACTTCTACTGTCGCTTTGAAAGACAATGGGACAGTCCTGACACCATCCCCCACACCATCACCCACCAGCTCCAGCCCAACAGCCCCAACCCCCTCATCACACCTGGGGCTGAACTCTCACACCTCCTACCACCACAGCTGCCCCCCACAGCGCCCCCCACTCCTCCAGCATCGACACCTCTGTCTGTCCTTGAAAGAGATGTGAACAGGCTCTTCAAGAGACAAAACCCGCGTAAAGCTGCTGGACCAGACTCCATCTCCCCATCCTGCCTGAAGCGCTGCGCCGATCAGCTGTCTCCGGTGTTCACGGACATCTTCAACACCTCACTGGAGACATGCCACGTGCCAGCCTGCTTCAAGGCCTCCACCATCATCCCCGTCCCCAAAAAACCAGGGCCCACAGGATTAAATGACTACAGACCCGTCGCCCTGACCTCTGTGGTCATGAAATCATTTGAACGCCTGGTCCTGTCCCACCTCAAATCCATCACAGACTCTCTGCTGGACCCCCTGCAGTTCGCCTACAGAGCCAACAGGTCTGTAGACGACGCCGTCAACCTGGCTCTACACTTCATCCTCCAGCACCTGGACTCCGCAGGATCCTATGCCAGGATCCTGTTTGTGGACTTCAGCTCTGCCTTCAACACCATCGTCCCGGCTCTTCTTCAGGACAAGCTCTCCCAGCTCAACGTGCCTGACCCCACCTGCAGGTGGATCACAGATTTCCTGTCTGACAGGAAGCAGCACGTGAAGCTGGGGAAACACGTCTCAGACTCGCGGACGATCAGCACCGGCTCCCCTCAAGGCTGCGTTCTTTCTCCACTACTCTTCTCCCTGTACACCAACAGCTGCACCTCCAGTCACCAGTCCGTCAAACTCCTGAAGTTCGCGGACGACACCACCCTCATCGGACTCATCTCTGGAGAGGATGAGTCTGCCTACAGGTGGGAGATTGACCACCTGGTGACCTGGTGCAACAGCAACAACCTGGAGCTTAACGCTTCAAAGACAGTGGAGATGGTTGTTGACTTTAGGAAGAGCGCAGCCCCACCCGCCCCCATCACCCTGTGTGACTCTCCAGTGGACACTGTGGAGTCCTTCCGTTTCCTGGGCTCCATCATCAGCCAGGACCTCCGGTGGGAGCTGAACATCAGCTCCCTCATCAAGAAAGCCCAACAGAGGATGTACTTCCTGAGGCAGCTGAGGAAGTTTAACCTGCCACAAACAATGCTGGTTCACTTCTACACTGCCATCATAGAGTCCATCCTCACCTCCTCCATCACCGTCTGGTACGCTGCTGCCTCCACCAAGGACAGACGCAGACTGCAGCGTATCATCCGCTCTGCAGAGAGGGTGATCGGCTGCAACCTCCCATCTCTTCAGGACCTGTACTCCTCCAGGACCCTGAGGAGAGCAGGGAAGATCGCTGCCGACCCCTCCCACCCCGGACACCATCTGTTCGACCCCCTCCCCTCTGGCAGGAGGCTGCGGTCCATCAGGACCAAAACCTCCCGCCACAAAAACAGTTTCTTCCCCTCTGCAGTCAACCTGACAAACTCTCACTGACACCCCCCCGAACACTACCACAAGCTATACGTTATATTAACGTACATCACCCCTGTCCCCACTGCGTTACATTAACGCACTCACCCCCTACTGGACACTTTATCTGGACACTTTACTTTATTCTGGTCACTGCACTGTTGTTATTTATCTTATCTTATTTTTATTTTTATTCTTATTGTTATTTTAGCTTTTATATTCTACTTATTTGTTATCAAAACAATAGCACCTTCAGACCACAGCAAATTCCTTGTAATGTATGTTACTTGGCAATAAACAGTTTCTGATTCTGATTCTGATTCTGAGACTTAGCTGTAAAGCGCTTTGGGAGCCGTGAAGGTTGAAAAGCGTTATATAAGTGAGATAATTTACCATTGAGATCATTGCAGCGCATGGTCAAATGCTTTAGACCATGCGCTATAGATCGTTTAAATAGGGCCCTCAGTGTCTGTGGTGCGGGCGTGACAATCCCTCTCTGGCTCTCCTAGCTACTGAATCCCTGCTGAACCTGTCCACCTGCTGTCCCTCTACTCATCAACCCAGCGGTATTTCAACCCCGGCTCTTCACCCACTCGGCGCCAGATCGTCACCCACTCACTCTCTGCTCACTCTCTGCCTCTCAGCATAATTCATGCGTAGTGTTGTTTTCCCCCTCATGTTTCACCTTCTCTCCTTGCGCCTCCATATAAACTTTTTGACATTCAGTCTGAATCTGCGTTTGGGTCCGTCATCTCTGACTGTACCAGTAACGCTTCATAAATGCACAAGAATGCTGAATAAGCATTACTTAATCATAATTATGGCGCTATATTTAACAGCCAAAAAAAGTGAAAACTTTGAAAGACTGGCCACCCACACCATGTGTCCAATTGATTTGAAATTTGACACACAATCTACAGCTAGGGTTGCAGCAGTGTAAATTAAATATTGAATTCTACCATATTAGTGTTGAAATTATTATAAAGCGTTCCTTAAACCAAAAAAAACATTCTATTTTCATGCCTTTCATTCCATTGTAACTGATAATGATAATAATTGTGCAATACCATATAACATGATACAGTGAAATGTGATATTTTCTGAGGTGGTTATCGTTCTGTGAAAATCATACCGTTGCAACCCTGTCTACAGCTCAATGTGCTCTACAAAAAAGTCCGCCATGATGGCATTTTCACATAGTGTGAGAAAAACAGAAATATATATTAAAGAGATGCAAGCAGCCTATAGTTTACTCATGATATGACGGGATCAAAGCTGTACCATGAGGTAAGACTTAATTTTAGTGAAAAGAGCTTTCTTGGTCTTTTACTACAGTATCTTCTATTGGTGTGCACCATGTACCTTTATAGATCTTTGCTTTTTCAGCATTATTATGCATTTATGAAGTGTATAAATGAATACACGTTTTCAATTTTACAATAAGGGTCGCAAAGAGCATTAATAAATGGTTAATTATGTAGGGATGGGTATGGGTAAGATTTTAAGGGTGCTACTACTCTTACCAATAAATATAAAAATATATATATATATATATATATCTTTCCCTTTATTTGACAGGACAGTAGAGACACGAGGCGGGGAAGTGTTTGTATAATTTAGTTGGCTGCCTGTGGGCTCTAGGCTGCTAGCATGTGAATGAGCAAATAATGCACATTGATTTATGAGTCAATTGTAGTAAAATATTTGTTTGAGAAATACAATCGAGAGTAAAACTGCAATTCTCAGCCAGGGCTTTTATTTGCTTTCGTCATCAAAAGCAACCAGCCTCATTTGGGACCTGCTTTTATTTCCTTTCGCACAAAATTCTTGCTCAGCAAAACCTAGAAAACTTAATTAAGGAAAATTAAGGACGAAATATCTCTCAGAGCCACTCGAGAAGAGGGTTAGCTCTCATTTACAGTGATGTGCTATTTCCAGTCACAAAGGTCTCTCCAAACACATGTGAGACAACATGGATTTGCCCATATAGTCGTAGTGCTTTAAAATCAAGTGTTAACTGCAGTTTTACATCACACCAAAGTCTATATCATAACTCAAACTCTTTACAATATTTTGAAGCAGAGCTTCTTCATGGCCCACTAAAAGAAACGGAGCAGGAAGGAGGAAATAATTAAGGAATTTCAAGAAATTGGTATTTTAGCTGGTGAACTTTGAAAAAACATTGCTGAAGAAGTTCTTAAAGAGAGAGAGAACTTAAATATAAATGATGCCACACCGAAGTTAGCGACCGAGACCCTCCAGAAAACCAATCCTCTTGGCTGTCTTTCAGAGAGCCACTTTACAAGGCAAATATCTGATGTTATCGAGCCAGTTGAATATGTTTTAGATGGTCTGCACAAGAAAGCGTTTGTATATGTCCCAATTTCAATTGCACTTCCAAAAATGATCAAATAGGGGTGACGTAATTGACAAAACAGTCAAACGCAAAATCTCAGTTTGGTCAGTACAAATTATTGCGTGATGGGCTATACTTCAAAGATAATCCACTTCTTTCAGGGGAAGAGTTAGGTATTTCTCAAGGATTAAATATTGATGAATATGCAACCCTTTAGGAACTTCCAGGAAGAAAAAAAAACACTTACTACTATTCATTGGGCATTTGCAGATTTGCCTGTCAGATACAGATCAGCCTTATCCAGTATACAACCAGCATATAAAAGTAAGACTTTCGGTTATGAACCAATTAGTGAACCACTTCTTAGGGAGCTTTGTGTACTTGAAAACCAGGGATTTCACATTGATAGGTTGGGTACCTGCATCAAAGGCACAGTCCTGTATGTGTCATCAGACAATTTAGGGGGTCATTCTTTGGCTGGGTTTCAAGAGTATGTTGATACATTTTGTAGATTCTGCTTAGCCAGCCATAATGCTATTCAGAGTGTCTCTGTAAGGGATGGTTTGTTTCCACTGTGAACGAATATTGCACGCCGAAGCTGTTCAGAGAGTAAGAGAGAACAGGGGTCTTGTTGTTGATGGAGTGAAAAGGGACTGTGTCCGAAACAAACTAACCTACTTCCACTGTGTAACAGGTTTTCCACCTGACTTTTTACATGACTTATTGGAGGGAATAGTACCTGTGGAGTTGTGTTTGTGTTTAAAGATACTGATTGACACAAATTACTTTATCTGAGAGGAATTGAATACTGCCGTTCAGTATTTCCCCTACAAATTCTTCCACTGTTCCATTTAAATGAAGTAGCTAGGCTACAACTGCACTTAATATTAACAACAAAACATTTCGATTCGAACTAATGATTTCTCAACATATCCACATGGTCTGGGGTGATTCTGGTTCCTAGTCTGTTGACCGTGATGCCTGCAGCGGAGAACACCCACTCTGAGGGCATGATGTCCCAGGGATGGCCAGATAGCACCTTGCTAGGCTGGCAAGCCTCTGGAATCTTCTCTCGTGTTCTTTCCACCAGTGAAGGGGATTATTTTCAAGGGACGGGAAGATTTCCCTCAAGTACCTTTACGCCTCACTCTCCGCCTCTCCCTCTACATGTGCCGGGTTGTGGTAATTGTCCCCTCCCAGAAGTAGCATCACGGCATTGCCGGCGGCAGCGGGTCGCCCTGTCTCCAAGGCGGAAGCAGCAGCAGCAGCAGCGGTCTCAAGGCCACTGATGGATGCCAAGTCCACTGACCCTGCCAATTCCAACAGCTGTTTTTTTTTTTTGCGGTCACCTTCTCAGCAAGAGGAAGAAATCTCAGATGATTGTGGGGAGGGTCCAACATCGATGCGATCAGAGGATGCAGGGACGTCAGGTTTTCAGCGTCCACCTGTAAAATACATAGGCTATAATAAGATTTTGCATATTGTTTAATTTATATTTTATAGGTAAATGTGCCTGGCTGCAAAAGTATTATTTCTCCTACAAACTTTAATAAGCTATTAAAATAGGTAACTTCAAAATACTAAATATAGCTTATTTACTTGTCAATAACATTCAGATACATTATTATAAATTTATAATATATTAATTTATAGTATATTATTAATATACATATTTCTAATTTAATTTAGGATCTTTTTATCTTATTCCTTATTCCTTGATTAAAAAAAAGGTAAATATTTACATTATATATGTTTTTATGAGGTAAGAACATTTTATTGCATTCGATCGTATGAATTGTATGTGCTATAAATAAAGATTATTATGACGATATTGGTGATCGTTATTATCATTCATTATTATAGAGAGCTGTAAAAAAACATGAATAGCCTACCGTAAAACTTCAATCAAAAGTCGAGTCCCGATTAAATTCCATCATTTGTCTGTTTTATTTAACTGCTGAACATATTTTAGGCCAGGAAACATTTATAAATCCTTTCTTTATAGACCCTATGTGTTTTTTACAGTTTGAATCCAAGGCTAAAACTTTCAATAGCTTATTGACAACAATAGGCTAATGTAATATTACACAATATTATTATTATTATTATTATTACCTACAATATATAAAGGCTAACTTTAATACAGCCTAATAGGATAACTTACAATAAATTAATAGGCTACTTGCATGCATTTTCTGAGGGACTCCCGAACTTTGCCTTGAACACCTTCCTGCTGTCATCCTCTGCATGGAGGAGGTGTTTCTCCAGGAGGCTGAAGGTGATGGGGTAGGTGTTGGAGATGTTGTTGCAGTTGTAGATGGAGCTGAGCACCCTTCTGATCATTAGAATGACACCTTCCCAAACACCACCTTAGTGTGACGCTAGAGGATTAAAACTCCACATGATTCCATGCTGAAGTATGGTTCTCTCTGTATTTTGCTGTGATTTAATCCCGCAAGAGCCTCCCTTAGTTCTCTTTTTAGCACCGACAAAATTGGTGCCATTGCCAGAACGCACATGAGAGCCTTATAAGAGCTTATAAATCGTCACAAAGCATTAATGCATACCATCGGCCTCCAGTGAGGTCACCACCTCTAGGTGAATAGCTCTGCTCACCAAACAGGTAAAAACCAATCCAAAGTGTTCACACACACATCCGCCATTTTCTGGTCACCTGCTCTTGCGGTGTAGCGTCTATAAGTACAATTCAATTCAATTCAATTCAATTTTATTTATATAGTGCCAAATCACAACAAAAGTCATCTCATGACACTACATATAGAGCAGGTCCATACCGTACTCTTTATAATATTATTTACAGAGACCCAACAGTTCCCACCATGAGCAAGCACTTTGGCGACAGCGGCAAGGAAAAAAAACTTCCTTTTAAGAGGCAAAAACCTCGAGCAGAACCAGGATTTTAAACTCTATAATAAAACAGCGTACAGTCTTTTTTTAAACTTCATTAAACATAATGAGAAGTCTAAACAGAGATTACTCCCCTTTGAGTTTATGTGTATCAGAAATGAAAGTGGTTACGAGAACAAAATAATCTAAATTAATTTAATACATGGCTGCATCTTCAGTATTCATCCACGGCATCCGATAATGCATTTAGACATTCCAACTCAAGTCAACTGAGAAGGTTTGTTAGTTCATTATATCTAATGAATGACATTCTGCTGCACATATTAGAAAAATTGACAATGCTTCCTCTCAGAATTATGCTTAATAATTGTGTTCAGCTCATCTTGAAACCAGTCGGAAACTACCTTAGCCTGTCTGTACGTGATTATTTGCAACTACTGCAATGATTCTTAACGTTTCCCGATACCAGATATTTGAAAGCTTGAAGTTATTTGATAATTCATGTGGACCATATTACAGGCAGCAGTGTATCTGTCTTAGGTATGTAAATCTAGCATTTTGAACTGAGTTCTGGCTTTGCGTGCTCACACATAAGGCCAACACTATGTATTTCATCTATCATTTATGAATGATTCACTCCTTTTATCATGGAAAAGAATGTGTTGCTGAAGAGGCAAGCTCTAGTTGAAAACATATCTGTATTTCACCTTGAAGACTGTGGAGATGCTGACAGTTTTCTTTGTGGTGTGTGGTTTAAATCCTGCTCACTGAGCAGAAGTACAATGATTCATAATGATATCAGTGCTGTACTTTACTTAACAATTTTACAAAGTGCCGTAATTACGTCCTATATTGATCAGCGCCGTGAATGCTGAGTAAAAAGAAATTGAGCCATAGCGTTCAATTAGCATATTGCACAACATGCAGGAGTATATCTATACTGCACTGTTCTGAGAATCTGATTGGAATCTACTTAGTAAGCATTGATTCTCAAATTGATTGTGCTTTCATGCACTAAGGCATTTCCATTGTCATTTGAGACTTGCATGAATACAAAGAAAACTGTGATGCTTTGATATTTCCATGTTTTTATACCCAAAGTTTGTAAAAGAAAAAACTGCAACATGCACCAAACTAAAAAATAATTTGCATGCGCTACATTTAAATGTGATTGATTTGAACAGTTGTAGGCCATTTATGAGACGTGAGCAGATGAGCGACAGCTGGGATCTTTTGTAATTCGTGGTCATCCGATTAATCGGTCGACTGATTAAAATTGAAATGAAAACTGAAATTACATCTTTTACATTACATTACCATTAGTTAAGGTAAATTGGGAATTGTAAGGGGAGAAAGCCTTCAACCAGCTAAACTAGCGTAATGCTCACAGGGCTCAAAAAACGATTGTATGGGTGTCCCCAGCTCACACTCCCAACTCCCGACGAGTCAGCGTCATAAAAAAACATTTATCAGCTTTGTCATTTGGGAAGGTTGTGGGATGGTAAGCAAGTGTCACTGTGATTTCCTGCCAGCTCTGATTTATTCGTGTGCACCAGATGCCACTAGAAACATCCCCCAGCTTGCATAATGAAAAGTAACACCAAAATAATAATTATCTTAATAGAAAAACGAATCAATCTGTGTGTGCAATCAGACATACTGCTCTGCAACAAAAGGCTTGTTTCAAACTTTTGAGAGCCTTTCTGTCCTCTTCACACACCATGAGCGCACTCTTGGCGGGTGTGATTTGTTGATTGTCCAATGTGTGTTATGGCCAACAGTATGCTAGTGTGCAATGCCAACCACGGAATTTTGTTGAGTTGATCCATTCACAGAGAGGAGCAGAGATTAGTTCACATGATGCAGCCCTCAAATGTTTAGCTTTGTTGGTGTTGGGAGCAACACACTTTCCACACCCAGCCTTTAGTTATGAGAAGTGACTAACACAATCCTCTGTTGCCAATACTTTCTTATCCAATACCAATACTTTACTATCTCATTCAGCATCCTCCTAGACCTAGCCTGGACCCCTCATCGATCAGCTGATAAAATCATTTCTAGTATAAAGTCCACCACCAGCTGTCCTGATATTGTTCGAACTAAGTTACTAGGGGGGGAGGATTGGCTCGAGCATTCTCAATATTATCAACCTTGACTCATACATGCTGTGGATCAACCCCTTCTAAAAAAAAACAAGGGTCTTGATCCACTAACAACAAATAATTTTGGACCAATTTCAAAGCTGCCATTTCTGAGTAAAGTATTAGTATTTGAGAAAGTAGTCCTTCAACAGATGCCACCAGTCCTTAACAGTAATAATATTTTAATACGTTTTTGCATAGTAAAATAAAACAAGCTGCGTGTGCCCAGTCCTACACATTAATTAACATGTAAAAATGTCCCTATATTTTCCTTCTAAACTGGGACAGGCAGATATCTCCATACCTGGACACATAAAACCAAATCTATCTGCATGACTCGTTACTGGACCACAAGAGGTACGTGAGAAAATATTGTTTTGTATTGTGTTCCAATTCTATACCACATACTAATTAGTACTTCCCACCATCCACAACATCCAAATTACCCTTTAAAGCATCATGTGATGAAATCAGGGCAGAAGGTAAGTCTGTTGCACTTATGTCAGACAGTAAACGTGATGGCTGGAGATTGCAGATCACTATGGATTGAGAAGCACATGTGGATGAGTAACACCATTGTTTTTATAATTTTTGTTCGTTATGTAAGGGATAATGCCTGACGAGGTATCCATTATCAGAAATTAATAGACCATATTCACACAGCGGCCATTTTCCTCTGACGTCACGCCCCCCGCTGATGTTTTACCTTGAAAAATGACCCGATGTCCCTCTGGATTTTCACTATCAAATGTTTTTTCACTTGTTGATTGATCGAGAAGCAGTGAAATAACAATTTCAGATTCCCTACGTTTATAAGACTTGCACCCTGGAGCACAGCAGTACAACATGATGACAGTATTTTAGCTTCCCACCCTGAGTGCGAAGTCAGAGGAAAATGGCCACCGTGTGAATATGGTCTATTAACGATGGGCGGTCCATTAATTCCTGATAATGGACACTTCAAAGGCCATTATCCTGCTTACCATGGTCCCTTGCCAAAATTTATATTTTCATGCGTTTTGCCATCAAAATCTAAAGTTTTTCACAAGCCATAACTCGGTTTCCCTGGTAACACCTGAGGGTTTGACAAATACCTGGAACAATCATTACCATAGCATGGTAACAAGGTTTTTATGCAATGGAAACGTGGTTCACTACTCCAGTAAATAGAACAAACATTAGATACAACTTGGCAACAGGAGATATTTCTAGTCCGCTCACCTCATACAACCCTTTGGCTCAGCTATAGGCTAGAAAGCTAATGCTAGCTAAAGGTTATGCTCGCAAGATTCAAAGTCAATAACATTGCATTCGGTTGACAAATAGTAAATATAATTTGACAGAAGGTTTAACAACAACACTGTGTAGCTATCCAGCCATGTCATTGTCCCCAAATCAATACCAAGATGGTCAGGAACAAGTGATAGGCCATGTGTGCTGTCAGACAAAGCGAGTGAGATGATCGCTTAGCTATATCATACAAAGTATCCGTAAGTTCAGAGGGGAAGTGTATTTCCTGCAGCTTTTGTTGTGTGTTACAGTCGCTTTCTTGTGGTGTTCAGAGGAGGAGGCGCTGAAGTATCTGTTAGCTTGTTAACGTGTTGCAATAAATTGTAAACGGAGGCTTTGACTGCATCCCTGTTGCTATGGTTACTTATTAGGCTGACACTATGTAGCCAGCGCATTCATTTAGAACGGTGAACAGTTTCACTGGAACTACTTAGGAGCTGTCAATTATCAGGACCAATCAGAATCAAGTCTTCACCAAGACCATGGTGCAAAGACAAATAATGCATCAATGTTGTGCAATTATTCAGTCCAAAGGGGGTTATATCCTCTACGAGTCAACTGCAGCACTGGTAAACAGATTATACTATGAAAATCATATGCCATAATAGTCAAAACAGTGCACAATACAATTTTCAAAATAAAAATCTTAATTCCAGTTGACTATTTTCACAGAAATGATATACTGTTTATACTTCTCATCCTCTGTCAGTATATGTCAATAGTATGTGTACACAAGGAATGACAGAAATTGACAGATAGAAGTTGGAGAAGTTGGAGCAGATTGTGTCCGAGGTGTGATGGGTCTGCAGTGATGTTTCCGGACATGTGTAAGTCCTGAATGGAGGGTAGACTGGCACCAATGATTTTTTTCTGCCGTCCTGACTGCCCATTATAGTCTGTTCCTGTCCTGTTTGGTGGCTGATCCAAACCAGGCAGTGATATATGTGCAGAGAACAGACTGGATGATTTCTCAGCCGGCACAGGAAGTACATCCTCTGCTGGGCCTTTTTGATGATTGAGTCCATATTGGACACCCACTTTAGGTCTGGGAGATTGTGGATACCAGAAACCAGGTGCCAGTGCTGACTGTTCAGTTGCTCAGTGTGATTTTCCCCAGCCTCACCTGCTGCCTTCTGTCTGACAGAAAGTTTGTGGAGGCTGGCATGTCTTTTCTGCGAACATCTAAATGCTTGATTTGACTGTGCAGCCAGAAATGAATGGGGAGCTCTCACTCTATTATCTAAATGTCGTGACACAAATAGTATGGTAATGTGATGTTCTATGGTAGCCTGAGGGAAAATTGCATGGGCCAATTTTTAGAATTATGAATTATTTAGAATTATTTAACCTCTAAAACTTAGACAACTGGCAGATGCTGACTGCTCAGGCCATCTATGAAAATGAAAGGGCAATAAGTAAGATGTTTGCTGACCCATATGGGAAAATTACCCTCATGCTGTACATATGTAGGGATTTGGTAGGGCTATTTTGCTAGTTAAAAGACTTGTGATCCACTACTATTATTTGTTGTTCTGCAATTTGATACATAAGGCAAATAGTGCAGAAAAATGGGAACCCCCATCCAAACATTCAGGGGAAACAGCAATGACAAGAAACTAGACAGATAAAAACAAGAAAAGAACAGAGCAGGTTAAAAAGTTGAAGTGGAGAAGGCTAGAGAATACAGACAAAGGATGAAAATAAACCAAGAACCGGGGGGGAAGATGGATTGAAGTGTACACACAGCTTGTTGAGTCATGCCAGGAGACAAAGCTTTGATTTCCTCCTGGGGAGGGAAATGTCCAAAAGACAGTGTGTGAAGAATGTGTGTCAAGAGTGTAAAGCAATATAACTGTTACTAGATCTATGATGAATAGTAAATGTTATGACTAGATGGAAATGAGTAATTGGTAAACATATTTGCATATTCTTGTACATGGGTACGAGACACATTTTTATTTACTGATTGTTTATATATTGCAGCTCCCTTAAGGCACATTGATTTATGAGTCAATTGTACAAAAAAACATTTGTTTGAGAAATATAATTAAGACTCTCTATAAACTAAATGGAGGTAAACTTACCTCTGCCTTGCAGGGTGTTCGGGCAAAAGAATTCCCCAGGGGGCTTGTGTGCCTATTAGAATTTATAAAGAAGGAAACACAAGCCAGGAAGTGGGTCAAGGGGTGTTTGATTGTACTGTGGGAATGTATTTATTTATGTAAGATAGTATATATATTTTTGGTAATGGTTTTATGTAAATATTTATTGTATAGTTCTGTGTGTAGATATCTGTGTAAAGTTAATTGTAAATGGTATGTGCTAGACTATTATGTGAGACATCCTTATGTAAGTCTGTGCGTGTTAGTGAGGCTGGAAGTTGGAGGAAGATTTCTTGAGCACGGTGTGAAAAATAAAATACTAATGATTTGAACTAAGTGCTTCTCCTCATTTGCCTCATCTGACTGCTCAGGCTGTCTAACAAGCAGGAATCCCGCACATCTCAAAGAAATAATAAATTCAGCTGTTTTTTACTTTACTCGTCTGTTGTCATGTCTGGTCCCATTCCCACAGTCGGCTGCAGTACCGGTCATTTCAGCAGACTCCTTAGTCTCCACACTTGGCTGCGGCACGTCTGTCGAGCTCACAATATGTTTTTTATTCATTTTAACCTGTTCTGGAATCGTCAGTCTCTTTTTAATAAGGACATAAAGGAGGGATAATCAGGTCCTCGATGCAGACTGCTAACATCATGCTAGCATGCTAGCAGCATGCGGTGCAGTCTCATCCATGTGATTGACTGTTTCCATCTCACTCATGGCCATCGGAAATCCCCTCCTCTTCTTTTATGGCCCCACCACTTTCTAGGTTTACCAGTCCACTTTGCACCGCTAAGCAGGTTAACAAAAACAATATTCCGTACATATACTGTACCACTGTCCCTCCTGCAGCCATCAATCCAGCAAAATTTGCTCTATTCAATGCTAGGTCTCTGTCAAACAAAACCTTTATCTTGAATGATTTGCTTGGATTTTCTAATTTTGACTTAGACCTGGCATAAGTCTGAGGACTGCTGCCTTTTCATCAAACTCTGCCCACACGTCTACAGTTATTTGAACTCCCCAAGGTGCAGAGGCCTTGCTGTGGCAACCATTTCAACTGTAAACATATCGCTAATGATAACGTTCAGAGCTTTGAGAAGCTTATGTTTAAAACCAACTGTCTGCTGTATTTAAATTCACCGTCCCCAAAACCAAATAATTGCTTTATAACAGAATTTGCTGAATTTCTATCCTCCATTGTCCCCAATCACGATAGAATTACCACACCATTATGTCATTGAATTCTTAAACATAGTGGTAGTGTGCATGCGCCGACCATGCATGCAGCCTGTTACAGTCGCTCCTGTTTGTTTTCTTATTTTTTCTTATTTTTCTCCTTTATTCCTTTATTCAACTCAGTACTTTTTAAAATACTGACTTTCTCCAAACATGCTGGTGGAGAGAGTTCTGGTTCTTTTTTTCACTCTGGAATTACTTTCATTCAAACATCGTTCAACATTGAACGCCTGGTCTTGTCCCACCTCAAATCCATCACCGACCCTACAGGTCTGTAGACTCTGCCTTCAACACGATCGTCCTGGCTCTTCTTCAGGACAAGCTCTCCCAGCTGAACGTGCCTGACCCCACCTGCAGGTGGATCACAGATTTCCTGTCTGACAGGAAGCAGCACGTGAAGCTGGGGAAACACATCTCAGACTCGCGGACGATCAGCACCAGCTCCCCTCAAGGCTGTGTTCTTTCTCCTCCACTCTTCTCCCTGTACACCAACAGCTGCAGCTCCAGTCACCAGTCTGTCAAGCTCCTGAAGTTCGCGGACGACACCACCCTCATCGGACTCATCTCTGGAGAGGATGAGTCTGCCTACAGGTGGGAGATTGACCAACTGGTGACCTGGTGCAACAGCAACAACCTGGAGCTTAACGCTTCAAAGACAGTGGAGATGGTTGTAGACTTAAGGAAGAGCGCAGCCCCACCCGCCCCCATCACCCCGTGTGACTCTCCAGTGGACACTGTGGAGTCCTTCCGTTTCCTGGGCTCCATCATCAGCCGCTGTCCAAGCTGCAGGTCATCTGAGACAATGTCTCCAGACAATAGCAATGTATATGTATGTATATATACATATACATACATATACATTGCTATTGTATATAATTTTCACTGAAATATTGTAAATGTGTAGATCTTTATTCTCTATTTCTTATTTTTTATATTTTGTACATACTTTTATTTCTAAATGTATGCTGCTTTCTACTCTTGAATGGGAGCACTGGTACTGTACAATTTCCCACCAGGGGATCAATAAAGCATTTCTGATTCCAATTCTGATTTCTGACTCATTCAACCTGGTGCACCATGTCTCTGATTCGACTCGTAGCCGAGGCCACACCCTTGACCTCGTATTTACTTTAGGCCTGACTATAAACTCCCTCTCATTGATAGACCTTGTCTCTGATCATGACTGTATTCTATTTGACAACTTCTTCAATTCTGAAGCAAACAGTATGTTTCAGCATCTTTAACAGCCAGTCTGCTCTGAAGTTCTCATCTACCTTCTCTGATTTATATAATAGCCCAATTCAATGAATGATCTGGTCAGTGATTTTAATAATGCTCTGATCAGATGCCATTGCGCCTATTACAACCAGGTCACGCAGCCACCAAATCATCCCTAGGGATAAATGATGCTATCCGTA
Source organism: Enoplosus armatus (assembly GCF_043641665.1). Lineage (NCBI taxonomy): Eukaryota > Metazoa > Chordata > Actinopteri > Centrarchiformes > Enoplosidae > Enoplosus > Enoplosus armatus. Next base: position 24,104,384 of record NC_092192.1, on the reverse strand, counting down.
GCTGTAAGCAAGACTGAGCGCAGATGGTAAAAGACAAAAGTTAACGTTCATTTTCTACACATGAAAGAGATTCTGACTTTGCTCAATCAGAAAATAAAGGATGCTAGAACAGTTTACCTCCCAGAATGAATTACTACTAATGAACACAATCGCTGAGCTCTGTTTAGTACAATCACCTAGTACTTGTTCAACCTGCTGCCGCTGCTATCAACCTGCTTTACAACGAACTCAGTTTGCTGTCTTCATTCAGTCATGTTAAAGGCAGAACCAGTCACATTAAACCATTTCTTAGTGTATTTGGGCTTCAGCTTTAATATTCTTGATTTGCTTCTTCCAGACATGACCAGAAATATGCATTGGAATGCAAAATATATATAGGCTATGCTACTCTGGTGTTGCATGCCCCAGGATTCCTTCCGCAATAAATGTTTAAGCTGAGTTCGTCATGCTGCTGGACAGTCCGCAGACACACACAGCCTTAACCCTTTCACGCATAGTGGTCACTACAGTGGACGGCTATTCAAAAGCTGTTTTCTTGTATATGCATGGGTTTTAATGGTATAGTTGCACATCAGCCACCACAGTGGACGCTAGTGCGTCATCCCATACACTGCCACCCACTGGCCAGCCATTGTAAGCGCAACACAAATGTCTCAAAACCAAGATGGCCAGCGGAAGGCCAGAAATGCTGAGCAGCTCAGAAATAACTTGCCAATCCTTCTATAGTAGGAGACCCTTGCAGGTAAATAAAATTTGGTAACATCAAGTAACAACTAAGGAGTAATACAATTGTTAAAATTTCCATTTTATTCATTGGTGTGTTAAATACATATTTCTTCAGTTGAAAACTCAAACGCATGCTGTCCACCCGAGTGGACATGTGAAGAACTTTGAAAAATGAGCGTTTGAAAAAAATGAAGTTAAATTGTTTTTTTCATGCCTAAAGAGAAATAAAAACACTTAGGAAAAAAATCCTGACTGAGGCTGTCATAATTCATGCATGAAAGGGTTAAAAATGTTTTTGAAATAAAAAGTTTTAAACGCAAAGACAACCGGATAGCTTCCTGTGTTCCTCAGAGCCTAGTAACTACCAACAGCGCCTCCTCCGTCAACGGGGCTCTTTTTCTTTTGCCATGTAGTTTAGACAGTTACTCTGGTTCTTCCACCGACTGCTACATGGGCATAACTACCGATGGCTACCGGGGAAAACATAAGCACTATCTTCTTTTTAAGCCTCTTTTCGTAAGACCTTTATTGAAACAATTATACAACATGTTTACAACAGCTTATGTAAACATACATACATGGATGTATGAAGAGAACGGTAAAACGGATGCTGACTGCTAACGTAAACGTACACTAGGTCTGCTTAGCACTCACAGCGACTTTTACGCTAATCTCAGTTATTTACGTGCTATTCTGCTTGTTACATTAGCTTAGCAGCTAACTTAGCGATGGCTTCTCTCTCTCCCGCTCACTCTCCTGCTAGGTTTAGTCATTTAGCGATAATGGAAAATGTAATAAATGTAGTTTACTTAGTGTGCTGGAGGCGAGGCTCAGCAAATTGGAAGTGCCGTTTCGCACCATGGAAATGTAAACTTTAGCCGCTGTAGTTAGCCAGCCCCCAGATTTAAATGAGATAATTGTATTGATTTATTCTGTCTGACTGACACCTGGCTGCGTCATGAAGAATATGTTAGCCTAAATGAATCCACTCCCCCCAATTGTATTAATACTCACATTCCTTAACGCACTGGCCAAGGAGGTGGAGTTGCAGCCATCTTTGACTCCTTTTAACTTAACCCTAAACCTAAACTACATTGTGACTCATTCGAAAGCCTTGTTCTTAGCCTTTCACACCCAACCTGGAAAACACTAAAGCCAATTTTATACGTTATAGTGTACCACGCTCCAGGTTGGTACTCTGAATTTTTATCTGAATTCTTTTGTCAGGGCTAGTCGGTAAAACAGACAAAGTAATGATTGTAGGTGATTTTAATATTCATGTGGACGTTGATAATGATATCCTTATACTTCATTTATCTCATTATTAGATTCAATTGGCGTAGTGTATAAACCCACTCACTGTTTTAATCACACCCTCAACCTCGCTGTGGCATATGGCATTGAAATTGAACATCAGACAGTCTTACCACAGTATCCTTTTTCATTGGACCATTATTTAATAACTTTTGAATTCCTATTAAGGGACTACACGCAATTAGGCAAAAATGCACTACACTAGATATCTATCTGATAGTGCTGCAGCCAAATGTAAGGAAGTGATTCCATCGGCATTTGATTCAATGCCATGTCTCAATATAACTGAGGACTCCTATGCTAACTTTAGTCCCTCCCAAATTGATCGTCCTGTTGATAGTGCCGCAGCCTCAATGCGACTGACACTTTATTAAATGAAGATAATAAAACAAAGAAAGTCAGCTCCGTGGTATAACCCCCAAACCTGCAAATTAAACCAAACGGGGTTTTTTTAAATTTGAAAAGAAATGGCGCTCCACCAAACTGGATGAATCATGTTTAGTCTGGCAAGATAGTCTTAGAACTTATAGGAAGGCCCTCCGTAATGCCAGAACGTCCTATTACTCACTGTTAATAGAGGAAAACAAGAACAACCCCAGGTTTTTTTCAGCACTGTAGCCAGTCTCACAGAGAGTCACAGCTCTATTGAGCCACGTATTCCTATAGCAGTAACAATTTCAGCTTCTTTAAAGATAAAATTCTTACTATTAGAGACAGAATTCATCACCTCCTGCTCTCAGGTGGTACCGACTTACCTTCAAACACAGGAATCTCAGAAACAGCTGTAAAACCTGATATATATTTAGATTGCTTTTCTCCAGTCAACCTTCACCAAATAACCAAAACAATTTCTTCATGTAAGCCATCAACTTTTCTCTTATACCCCATCCCAACTCGGCTGCTTAAAGAAGTTTTACCCTTAGTTCACACTTCTTAATAAAAACCTGGATGACCTGCAATTATGAGTTAAACTCTGAAGTTAATGTGCTTGGCCCCAAACACATGTTATCTAAACTATAGCTACTCTAGATGGCATTGCACTGTCCTCCAGCGCCACCAGGAATCTCTGAGTTATATTTAATCAGGACATGTCCTTTCAAGGACGCCTTTTTTCATCTATGTAACATTGCAAAAATCAGACACATCGTGTCTCAAACAGATGCAGAAAATTGAATTGAAAATTTAATATGGTGCAGCTTAGATCCTTCCATGTGAAATCATTACAGTCGTCATTGTTAATCTTCATTATACTGGTACAATTATTGAGAAAGCTGTTTTTATTCTACTAAATAAATTATTGCACGTTAACGACATTTTGGACAAATTTCAGGCTTCAGACCACATCATCTACAGATTCAGGCAAAACATCAGTTCATGTGCTTCTTGATCTATCAGCCTTTGATACTGTCAATCATAAAATACTCATTTGGTCCAAGAAATAATGACTGTCCCCTTAGAAGCAAAGATGATAGTAGTGTGATTATGCTTAACCTCTGCAAAACCCTCTTGGGGAGGAGGTTTGGATGGATGGTTGACTTTGACATCAGAGACCATTTGAGACTAGACTTTGCTGGTGTATTTAACCAAGACAGTGATCTTTCCCTGATGAATGCTCATATGAGTCATGTTTTGAGAATTCATATGGGTCTCATTGGAAGGCAATGACAATCAAATTTGCCATTTAGGTCTGAGGCCTATCTTTTAGTGATATTGCACTACGCTATGATACTACTAAGAAGCAGTCAGTAAATTGAGCAAGAAAGTGCATTGTTACTTCCACTTCCAGGTTAATTGGTTAAGTTGGGTGTAACTAGCCTGTTATCAGACAGAACTGTCACCTCGTTTCACTCCATTTCCATCTTCAGTCAAACATTGCCTCCACTCTAATTTGATTTTCCCTATCCAATCACTAGAGACCAACATATCAACCTGACTCTTGGCAACGGCGTTAGTCCCGCCCGTGGTGCTGATTGGCTAATCGGCAGTCCTCCCGTGGCGCTCATTGGATCGGACCATGAAACCACTGTTTCATGTCGTGATGCCAGAAAGGAAGCAGTCAACTCGGTGGAGTGAGCGGATTCAAAGGTCTGGACCCAGGCAATGGTGTGACACCTCTACAGCAACAACCTTGACAAATGCTTCAATTATTAATCACCTATATACATGAGGGGGAATGGCAAGTAATAGTTTTTATGTGTAAACATGCAGCACAGATGAATTGAAGTTAGTGTCTTGATACATTCAGACAATTATGTTACTGCTCATCTCGTTTTTATGCTCTTGAACATTTCAGTGCCTTTTTATTTCATAGTTTGAGTTCAGATTACCCAAAGTGACTGAAATCCCTCTCCCAATTCCTTAAATGTTATCATTTAAAAAGAACCTTGTTGGTAATTCCTATTTCTGTTTGAGGCTGCTGATGCCGCGGGAGAGAAATCCACTGCTACTGCTAATGAATAATGATTTCAATTATTTTTTCAATTTCAGTTTTGGGTTATTTAGCCACATTGTAATTATCTGTATACATCCTGCTGCTCTACATAAATGTCTCCCTCAGCATGGAGATGCAGTCGTTATCTTTATTCATGTATTCTTCCCCATGGTTTTGTTTTCTTTTCTTCTACTTTACAGGCCAGTTTTCATACATTGATCACAGGTTCCCAGTATCTAGCTAAGAAAAAAAGATGCTGGCAGGCGTCGATCGGCCTTTGGGCCATCGCACTAAGATAGAGGGTCAGGAAACGCCTCTTTTGTATGATAAAAGAAATCGTTGTGTGAAAACACAGTACTCAATCAAGTGCAACAAAATAGTTGAGTGATGAAGAATTTACGATGATCAACCAGTCGGGATCTAGCCAGTGGTTGACGTACAAATGACGAGAAGGCCCAAATGCCATAGACAGCAGGTTAAAGCTAGTTACAGATCAGTCGATTACTTGACTCAACTACTCAGAGTCGAGGCTTTCTGCCAAACAAAAATATTCCGCTCAGGTTATTGTTCTTGTTCAATTGCTGACACAACCCCATGTGAGATACATATCATGTTAAATAGGCTACTGTTAGCTAATATGATCAAGCCTATAGTATTTTTTGTGAAAATGTAAATCGGTACGCTGTAAAAGATTTGTGGACAAGCTGGCTGTTTATCAGCCTGTAAATAGGCCAATACAGGTTTTCCATTGTTGCACGGTATTTTTGATGATGTCATCTGTGAATAGCCGATGTCAGCTTAGATTACAGAACAGTCAAATCAATTACGAAAAAGTCATGCCCCTTCAAGCTGATTTCAAAAACCACAAAAATGAGATACCTTCCATTTGATCAGAGACCTACATATGTTAATAAATGTACAAATAAACAATGTAGACAGTTTAATCAAATGTGGAACTGTGCCATCACGCCATGCAGAAAAGGAAAATGAGAAATTCACAGTGAAATGCTGTTATACCTAAAAAAAAATACGCAGCCTGCTAACTTAAGGAATTACAGTACAGTTTAAAATGTCTGGGCTCTGTGGGGTTGTGTTGTTGGCAGGCAACAGCAGATCCAAATATCAGCAGGTTAAAGGCTAATGCAAAAGTATAGACTCACTCAGAGCTCACTAAATTAGTTCATCTCAGCCTTTGATCTGTGCTGTGTTATACAGTCCTGCAACATTTTGCACTGAAACCCCATTTCTCTTCCTCTGGGCGGCTGCTGTTTGCCATCATGTTCCTTCAACACATCTCTCAGTTTCTGAAAGAAAACTAATATGTGAAGCTTGAAGCTGAAATACCCCATCTATCATTGAGAATACAACCAGCTCCAGAGATATTTCTACCGCACAGACCTACATACAGGGGGTGGACAAAATAACAAGAACAATTTTCAGTATGATGCTATGCTGTACAATAGGCCTACTATAATTGAAGCTAGTGAATCGAATAGAATGTCCACCTTTTTATTTCTTATTTTAAACAGGTTGGCATGGTGACGCAGTGGTTAGCACTGTCGCACGGGAGGTAGAGTAGGGTAGAGCGGGTTGGGGGTTCGATCCCCGGCTGCCCCCGTCATGTCGAAGTGTCCTCAAGAAAGACACTGAACCCCTAGTTGCTCCCAATGGAGACCAGCACCTTGCACGGCAGCTCGGTCGCCATCGGTGTGTGGGTGAATGAGATCATTTAAATATTGTTGACCAAATCAGGGGCAGACAAAATGACAAGAACATTTTACAATACCTTCCAACCAAATTCACCACCTCAAAGTGTGGACTGAAGGAATGACAATAAGTTAAATCAACAGCTTTCTAACACAGTGTGAATGGAAATTGAACATTAGTATTTATTGCAGGCAATTGGAATGCTGTATATTACAATATAGTTATAGCAGGCTTGGTATTTGATTGCTGTTGTTTGTTATATGTGAAATAAACTGTTTTTGTTCTGTGACACAAGAAAAAGAAAAAACTGAGAGCTCAAAACAAAGAAAATACATGGGCCGCACTATGTCTTGCGGTTGACATGTCGAACATACAACTGGTCTGATGATGTAAGCGACTCAAATAGTCTGTTCTCAGATGCATTGCGCAATTGACAGCGAAAGTAAATAAACATTTGAGTCACTCCACCGGCTGCAGATTGGCTGACGCTTTCTTTGAAAGAAAAAAAAAAAAGGCTCCCTTTGAATTCAAAGTTAGTGCTGTGGAGAAGTTTGTGATGCTGGTAAATTTTGGACGATTACTTTAGTTCAAAGGGGAGTTTAAACCGCCAGCTCATATTGGATGTCCTAGTCCTGGTGTCATTAGGTGTAGTGCCCAGGTGTAACAGCCAAATGACATCACAACATGTGAGACTCGCCGTTCGTATTTCATGTGCAGCTTGGTGAAACGTTCTTTTGGGCTGATATGCAACAGATTAAAAGGGAAAACGGCATGATACATTTTTAATGGTTAAGTGCGGTGGCATACGCTGAAATTTGATTATTTTCACTTTCTGTAGAGAATGTATAAATTGCTACTTTGTTCGAATCAATTATAACTAATCCCCTGAGTTAGCGGCATGGTGGCGCAGTGGTTAGCACTGTCGCACGGGAGGTAAAGCTGGTTAGAGCAGGTTGGGGGTTCGATCTCCGGCTGCCCCCGTCATGTCAAAGTGTCCCTGAGCAAGACACTGAACCCTAAGTTGCTCCCGATGGAGACCAGCACCTTGCATGGCAGCTCGGTCGCCATCGGTGTGTGAATGTGTGAGTGAATGGGTGAATGAGACTTAGCTGTAAAGCGCTTTGGGAACCGTGAAGGTTGAAAAGCGCTATATAACTGAGATCATTTACCATTTACCATTATTTAAATATAAATCAGTACGATAATATATCAAAATGTCAGCAGTATTGACTCTGCTGTTTGCTTTCAGAGGATATTTTGCCACCAACTGAGTAACCTCTGAGGCAAGAGAGCTTTGCTGTCAGTCAGTGCACACAGATTACTATTTGAGAGAGGGCAAAATAACCCAAAATGACCATATACAGCCGTGGCCAAAAGTTTTGAGAATGACACAAATATTAATTTTCACAAAGTCTGCTGCCTCAGTTTTTATGATGGCAATTTGCATATACTAATAGATGAATTGCAATGAATTGCAAAGTCCCTCTTTGCCATGAAAATGAACTTAATCCCACAAAACACATTTCCACTGCATTTCAGCCCTGCCACAAAAGGACCAGCTGACATCATGTCAGTGATTCTCTCATTAACAGAGGTGAGAGTGTTGACGAGGACAAGGCTGGAGATCACTCTGTCATGCTGACTGAGTTAGAATAACAGACTGGAAGCTTTAAAAGGAGGGTGGTGCTTGAAATCATTGTTCTTCCTCTGTTAACCATGGTTATCTGCAAGGAAACACGAGCAGTCATCATTGCTTTGCACAAAAAGGGCTTCACAGGCAAGGATATTGCTGCTAGTAAGATTGCACCTAAATCAACCATTTATCGGATCATCAAGAACTTGAAGGAGAGAGGTTCAATTGTTGTGAAGAAGGCTTCAGGGCGCCCAAGAAAGTCCAGCAAGCGCCAGGACCGTCTCCTAAAGTTGATTCAGCTGCTGGATCGGAGCACCACCAGTGCAGAGCTTGCTCAGGAATGGCAGCAGGCAGGTGTGAGTGCATCTGAACGCACAGTGAGGCGAAGACTTTTGGAGGATGGCCTGGTGCCAGGAAGGGCAGCAAAGAAGCCACTTCTCTCCAGGAAAAACATCAGGAACAGACTGATATTCTGCAAAAGGTACAGGGATTGGACTGCTGAGGACTGGGGTAAAGTCATTTTCTCTGATGAATCCCCTTTCCAATTGTATGGGGCATCCGTCAAAAAGCTTGTCCGGAGTAGAAAAGGTGAGCGCTACCATCAGTCCTGTGTCATGCCAACAGTAAAGCATCCTGAGACCATTCATGTGTGGGGTTGCTTCTCAGCCAAGCGAGTGGCCTCACTCACAATTTTGCCTAAGAGCACAGCCGTGAATAAAGAACGGTACCAAAACATCCTCCGAGAGCAACTTCTCCCAACCATCCAAGAACAGTTTGGTGACGATCAATGCCTTTTACAGCATGATGGAGCACCTTGCCATAAGGCAAAAGTGATAACTAAGTGGCTCGGGGAACAAAACATCAAAATTTTGGGTCCATGGCCAGGAAACTCCTCAGACCTTAATCCCATTGAGAACTTGTGGTCAATCCTCAAGAGGCGGGTGGACAAACAAAAACCCATGAATTCTGACAAACTCCAAGCATTGATTATGCAAGAATGGGCTGCCATCAGTCAGGATGTGGCCCAGAAGTTGATTGACAGCATGCCAGGGCGAATTGCAGAGGTCTTGAAAAAGAAGGGTGAACACTGCAAATATTGACTCTATGCATAAACTCAATGTAATTGTCAATAAAAGCCTTTGACCCTTATGAAATGCTTGTAATTATACTTCAGTGTACCATAGTAACATCTGACAAAAAGATATCTGACTAAAAACACTGAAGCATCAAACTTTGTGAAAACCAATACTTGTGTCATTCTCAAAACTTTTGGCCACGGCTGTATGTCTGCAGGGGACTAATAGCATTGTAGATCAATACCAATCACTCAGTAATCACTTGGCCAGCTGCTTGTATTTTGGAAGCAAACTCCCCTGACTTTTTCTCCTGCAGAGCAATGGATCACTAGGGCATCTAAACACACTGTGTCCCCAAGCTAATGATGTAAATAACAATGAACTGTTATTAGTAACATATAGGTGATATGTTACCATGCCACATTCCTGTTGGATCGCTCATTTTTTTTTTTTGTTGTCAAAAAGTCACTTTGTTTCTAGTATTTACAGATAACTGTCAGCTCTGAGAAATACCAACATTGTTGCATTTCGTAAAGGTCACTGATAAACGGCGCTAATATCCTAAACAAGCACCATATTTGATCATATTTCTTTCCTGCATTTTTTTAAGCAAAGTCTATCAAATGTAGTCACATTCTGTAGGTGCTCCTCTGTACGCTGTATGCATTCAGTACGGGTTTTATTTTTGTTAGAACTCTTATTGTTTCATAAAAACGCTCCTGATGTGACCATCAGTCGCCACAGGTGATGCCATACACTGAAACAATCTTCAGAATTAATTTATGGCCCCTTAAAGAAAGAAGGGAGGCAGTGACACTTAATCTTGCGTTTCACAGTCCTGCAACCTGTTGGGGAAAACCCTTTTAGTTCTCATCACTCCCTACTCAGCATAGTTTTTTTTAAATCTATATTTGTATAATTTGATTTCTGTCCCCACTCATCCAATCTTTTCTCTGGGCCTCACTTGTTCCTTAAATAGCTGAAGAAAAAGCTGTTTTAGGGAGCTGATTGTCCCATCTCAGTCCAATTTATACACAAGGTGAGGCCCACACAATAGTGGGCATGGTCTAAAGTATTTTCAGTGCTAATATATATATAAATAAATATACAGCCAATGTGCTTCTGATCAATAATCTCTCAAGTCTAACTGCAAACCAGTGTACATTACATAGTATCCACTGTCTGCTGATGCATTGCTGGAATAAAAGGTCATTGTACCAACTACATCACCATTTTACACACCTAAACCTTAATCCTGTGCCTTAGCCACATAAGGCAGAGTGGAGATTTACTCAGGATCTCAGAGCAATCCATGATTTAATCATACTGTTGCCATCTATAGTTCCTGGCCCAAAGACAAAGTGGTTAAGAAAACACATTGACTGCTACTGTAGGCCCGTTTTTTTCCACCTCCTCAAAACCCAATTCAGCTCAGTTACTACATAAAGTGTTGCATACAAACTCACCAAAACACAAGTGCGCTGTGCCGGAGCCTCATCACCGCACGCATGAAATTGTCTGAAATTCTTCATGTAGACCTGATTTGTCTGCCACTCCTTTTTTTTGTTGATGACTCTCATGATTTTGGTAAACTTTGGTATTTACGAGGTTTTGTATGTGCAGATGGTGAACCTATTTCACAGCACTCTGGTAACAGCTCCTCTCCATGCTGTTCCATTACCTGCTAAACTGCAATAGTTAAAACAAAAGGGCATTGTTCACCAGGCGCTGAGGAGGCAAGAGGTCATGATTTTGCAGAAACAGTGGCTAAATATGCTGCTGCCAATTACTCTCATCCTCCTGCTCCTGCTGAGCAACAGGTGTCAACTTTCTCCATGTTTCAAGCAGGTTATTTAGAACGTATTATTGATCTTAAAATACTGCAGTCTCAAGCGCAAGAGACTGATACTGAATACTGGCATTCTAAAGGTGTTCTTAACCCTTCAGAAGATGGCTTACTTTGTTTCTCAGAAGGCAGGTTAGCCTTACCTCAGTGTATTTGGCCTATTCATGGTGTTTCTCAGGTCAGATAAAGAGGAGTAATAAGGTTCATAAAACAGCATTTTTGTTTTCCAAACGTTTCACCATCAGTAAAGCTTATCCTGTCATCCTGTCTAACCTGTGCTTGAGTGAATGTAACAAGGCGGCCAGCGTCACATGACTCTCTACCAACACCTGATGGTCCCCTTCAGAACCTGCAAATTGATTTGACACATGCCTCGAAGAGGGCAGTTGAAAGACTTGTTCGATACACTGGATCAGTTCCCAAAATGGGTAGACGCTTTCCCATGCTCAAGAGAAAAATGCTAGAACAGTGGTAAAAATTCTGGCTAAAGAAAGTACTCCAAGATGTGGCATACCAATCATGATAAATAGTGATAAAGGAACTCCTTTTACATCACAAGTGACTCAAAAGCTATGTAAATGTCTCATTGATTGAAATTTCACATTCCTTGCCACGCTCAGTGATCTGGCAGAGTGGAGAGAATGAACAGGACTATTAAAGAAAAGCTGACAAAAGCTATGATAGACACAGGTAAATCTCGGGGTAGAAATGTTACCTGCCGAATAATAAGAAGAATGACTCCAAATGCCACCACTAAAATAACTCCATTTGATTCCCAACTCCTTGGTTGCAGGGAAAAGGAAGTCCATGTCTTCTCTGCTTTAGGTGACTATGCGGTTGCCCTGATAGAGAAATTGAACGGCATCTGCAGTGATATGTCTTTGTCTCTTCCTCTCCCAAGTGAAAATCCTACACACAACTTCCCACCTCGACAGACAGTTTTGGGCAAATCCCTGAACCCCAGAAAGCATGGAGACGCAGCCCCAACAAAAATCTAACTCTAACAGTGACGGACCTAGGTCCATATCGTATCATAATATTATTGAGATTAGTAGGCTAAGGGTTCCCTTAGTGATGGGCGGATGAAGCCATGGGGCTTTCTTTCTGTTTGTGCCGAAAAAATATTTGAAGCTGAAGGTTAAAACTCAGTGATATCTGGTGCAAAACTAGCAGCCTTTCAGAACTGGGGCTGAGGCACCCCCACACCTCGCTGATATTAATAGTTTTAGTCTCATATGTGTGCAATAAGTCCAGTTATTATTAAATCTGTATATTTCTATATAGTGTGTTGCACTGTTATGTTACAGTAAAATAGCCTAATTATGCTAAAGCCTAGATATTAAGTATTTTTGCTGATACAAAACATGAATATACCTTTTTTTTGAAGTGTCCCTGTGGGCTCATGTTTTTAAACGTCATGGTTAATATTTCACAGTCGCAATGTGATGTGACTGGAGAGTGACATTCATTAAATTAGCCTATTACTTTTACTACATTATTACTTGGTATCAGGAGGAAATGTTCTCATACTTAATGATTATGTTTTTCCAATGTACATCGCCACATTTCTCAATTATTCTCTTCTCCCCTTATCCCACCAATGTGACTTTAGCTGCAAAACTTTCAAACTGAATGAAGCCCTTCCCGATGCACCAGTGACGTTTGAAGCTTCGGATGTCATCAGTCACATGACATTCTTCATTTGACACAAGCTCTGATACTGTGCATTGAAACAGTGACTTTGCAGGAGTGAATCAAGCTTCAGGGCCCATCTCTAGGTCATCTGTACCTCTACTGTGCTGAAATGTATGCCTGAATAAAAATGATCCCAATCGGTTTGATGGTGGCGCTATATATATACAGCCAAAAACCTTTTGACATCTCCTCCAATGCCTTGGTCCGATTGCTACCAAATTTTCTGTGGATCATTATTGGCCCAAGCTTATCAAAAGATGTATAAAGACTATTTTAATATCTTGTTTAGTTTTCAAGATATTGACCAATGAACTTTAAAAGAGCGTGGCTCAGCACATAAATAATAGAAGTCAACAACCATCGGGCCAATCATTAGAAAAATGTCCACATAAGTACCTAAAGCATACCCTGAAAGTTTCATTCAAATCAACCACTAGGGGGCAGTACAAATGCAAAAAAATGGGCGTGGCATAACAAAAATAAGACTATAAATAAGAAATTGTTTGTCCAGTCATTACAAAGGAAATGTTTCATAACAATTTTGAACAATGTGTGTAAACTATTTTGAGATTGCTCAATAGGGGGCACCAACAGTTACAAACGTGCATGGTGGTCTATTTCGCCATAAATCAATGTCCAAACATCACCAAACTTGGTGGATATTTTTAATTAAGCTGTTGAAACCAAAATGTTTTTGAAACTGATGATGGGTAAGTCAAGTCAAGTATATGCTGCCATGAGGCCCGCCATTGCACAGTGAATGTTTTATTTACATGTGTCTAATCTTACTGCTGTGGTAAATCGCTGGAGAAGGCAGCCAGCTGAAATCGCATGTGTAACTGCACATGATGTATGTTTTAATAATCCAAACCACATCTTACCTCTGGTCAAACAGAGAACTGAGGTGAAATAATTCCTGATGAGTCATCGAAAGGTGTGTATTGATGGCTGATTCTTTGCGAAATCAGTTCAAACAGATGTTGGATACTATGGTTACAGATAAAAGTCCTAATTAAAATATCCAGTGTGGGTGCCATTAATGAGTTAATGTCATTCAAAACAGACAATGTATCTTAAAAATCTAGTATCAGGATTTTTTCATATCATTTCTTGGTACAAACCCTTACTGGGATGTATCCTAATTATGGCACAGATCACATCTTTCTTTAAATCCTCTAAGAACAGCCTTCGCTTTGACTTTGTTTTCTCATAGCATATTTTGATTCACATTCGTCAGTGTCTTCACGCTGTTAACGACTGACGAGCTATGGAATACAAACTATTGATCTTTCAAAGCTGGGATAGTGAGGTGACGAAAGAACACATGATGGGACAAAGAAACAGCTTGAACCAAGTGAACAAATGCAGAATGAAAGGTCGAACTAAATAAATTCCACCTCCTCTGCTTAAACTAAGTCTAAGTCGCACTCACACATTCGCACACAGCTGCCATGCAAGGTGCTGGCCTCCATCAGGAGCAACTTAGGGTTCAGTGCTTAAGGACACTTCGACATGACAATATAATTAATATATATATAAGGAATATAGGCTAGGATAATTCATAAAAATATTTTCATGTCTGCACACAACTTGACAATTTAATCCAGTTTGAGGTTTATGAATATTGACTAACCAAGCTCTTCTTAGTTATACTATAGCGTCTCTTTTCTTGTAGCATAAAGCTGAATGCACAATTCATATGATGACGTCCAGTGAAATGTAAGTTCATATTCCAAAAAGCTTTCCAAAAGGATTATTTGACATGTATTCATAATTGTTTAATGTCTCTACCATGTGTGCGAGTATCAAATCTACACAACACATTCAACCAAGGACTTCACTTTATTCTTATTTTCTTCGACTTTTGTGCTGTCAGTGCTTTAGGGAGGGAAAGTGGATAGGCATTTGTATTGAAAAATGTCTCATTTTGGGTAAGCTCTCCAATATTTCCAGCCGCAGTAACTCAAATTGGCCATCTTCCTGTCTTTGAATAGAATCCATGACTATGGGCAGCATAACGTCAATTATCTGCTGCGTAAAAAGCAGTCACGTCTCCTGATAACTGTGCGTTTACATCCATGGGCCTGTTTGTCCTTCCGGTCAGCTGTGTGGGCTGTATATATATATGTATGTAGAAAACTGGAGACTTGAAGCTGAGAGAAGGCAATACCATGGAGAGATGTGGACACATACTCAATATGTGTCAGGGCTGGAGGACACTTTGTAATGAGGGCAGAAAGAAGCAGAGAGGAAGCGGAGAGGAAGCGGGGTGGGAAGGGAGGGGGCTGCCAGTCTGGCCGCAGGACCTCTGGAAGGGAGAAAGGAGGTTGAAGAGGGAGGAAGACTTAGAGTGCAGAGGAACCGTGAAGCAGTGCTATAGATCCAAAGAGGAGACAGATGGACAAGCCTGTAGCCTAGAGTTGTGGCTGGAAGGATTAGAGAGAAGGATGAACTTATTAGACAAAGATGGGAAGGACAGAGAAAGAATCCCACCATTAGCAGATTTGATTGCCTGATTAACATGAATAATGCGGTGTATGTGTGTGCATACATATAGTGCTGCCGGAGAACACCGGAACGACGCTTCGCCACTTTCAATCTCCAAGTGAAGAAATAGAATATTCGTAGTTCACATAATCTGGTTGAAAATCATATACATTGTTAAGCGCTTGAAGATCCAATTATCACAAAAGAGCCAATAAAAACAAATGGTGCCAAAAGTTGTCATATTGACATTTAAGGTGTGTCGATTGATCCACAACGTCAACTCATGCATTAAAGCAATAGTAGGAATATCATTGAATTATAATTTTGGTTGAAATAACGAATTTTGACCATTAACCCGGCCCTTTTTATTTAGTCTTTTAAAAAGCTGGACCAGGTCTAAATCGAACAACCAATCAGAGTTAACTAGCTAACCATAGCAGTGCCTCGGCTTTTTACATTAAATGAAGTTAACTAGTTCACTACAACCTCCAAGACTAGCCTAACAGACGACATCTTTCTTCCACCTCCACCCCTCCCCTTTACATTCATTCATCAGTCCATGACATTCAATACTAGAATGTTAATGAAACCCGTTAATGACATTGTTGTGGTGTGGTCCTTGCTAGTGAAAACTAGAATAGTAGAAATCCCCCTCTTTTAAGCCTGGTGTGATCCCAATTCTTTAAGTGTCTCTTGTAAATATGCCACTTCTGTTTTCAGTTTCTTGAGATGTAGAAGACCTTGTTGCACTTTTCAGGGTGGTTAGCTCCTTGAACACTCCAGCTAGTAAAAACAGTTTTTGGTCAGTCGTCAATTCCTGACATATGTCATAATGAATTGCATTGAGCTCGTAAAAAACATCAACCCAAAACCAGTCACCCAGCCCTACTTGCACGCCTCTCCCCAACTGAGAAGCTTACAGCTGAGGGGAGGTGTGATAGAATCAGTTTTCCCTGCTGTATCGTATAACAAACTGTGACCCCAAAACCGAGGTGGATACCAAACTGTCAATGTTGTGTACCATTACACCTCCAGTATTGGTGGCTTAAAAAAGAATGCCTTGCCGTATTTAATGTGTTAATGTAACATTAAATCATCTTATTTATTATGAGGGTGCATGGACTAGGGGTAGTTTATTACCGAACGCGCCCATTATAAAGCTGCGCTGTCACACGACGTTTGGTGGCGCATTGTAATAATTCTCAAGTGTCTGTTTTGGTGCCCTCTCTGGCACTTGGTGCCGTATGCATTAGCACGTGGTGCCGCTGCACTGGACCCACATTTCAAGGACTTAAAATATCTACCGAGAGGAAAGAATAGGTTCAGCTTGCTTTGAGGGACTGCTGCAAGAAGAACCAAGCAGGGCTACTCCAGAGGCCCTCAGAGGAGCCAGCAAAGAAGAAGAGGAGCCTCCCGCTGTTGGCTTCAGACTCAGATTCAGATGAAGAAATGGGGCCTAACAGGGATCTGACCATGTCTATCTGGCCATTTCTGTCCCTAGTGAGAGACTTCTGACTTGCAGGCAACAAAGTTCAAAAGAAGAGGGCAGCCTTGAACTCTGAGAATGTAAACAAGCTAGTTTGTCTCAGCGACTGGGGAGAAGTAAGAGGTACGGTGAGGCCGATGGGTTCGTTACTGTTGATATATGACATGTTGATATATAACTATAACTATAATAAATATAACACATTATGTATATAATACATATTATATATATAATATATAGAACTGTTGGCCTACATTGCCACAGAGATTTTTGCTTGGCTGGATTCATTATGGCATACAAGATATAAAGATATGAAGAAGAATTCATTCGTTCAGGGACTTTTATTTTTAGATGGTCTATATGTTCAGTGAAATGAAAATGTTATACCCTGGATTTGAAATATCACTACATGTTAAACTGTTGGTATGTGTTACTTTTGCTTTGGCATATGAAATATTGGAGAAATAGTATTGAGGTCAAAGGGACTGTTAACCCATTGTTACGTTATATGAAATTATATGAAATGAAAATGTTATGCCTTGTTTCTTAAACTGCATATATTACTGTTGGTCTATGTTGCCTAAGTCATTTTAGTGCAAAATGCATTAGGTCATATTTTTGATTGTTATGGCCATTATTGCACATCAACAGAGGAAAAAAATGTTCTGAATGTAAGGCAAATAAAATTGACCTTTAAAGTTTATAATGTCTATTAATTGATTCACTCATCTACCAAAATCCATTTGAATGGAATCCCTTTTAAATGCCTCTCAAGGTAAACAATGTTATATGTAATTAATTGAGATTAATAAATCAAAAGCATCTTATTACTTTTTACATTTTTTAATTGCTTGACAGCCCTAATAATTACTAATCCTTATCAACAAAAAAAAAGCCTCTTAAAAAAAAAAGCCTAACCCTAACCCTAACCCTTAAGAAAAGGGATTTTTATGCAGGAAGCAATATGTGAAGAAATGTCATTTTATTTTTGTTCGTATCCACGATTTGTTCTTACTTAGTTAGTACCCCTTGATGTCTGGGATTCACCAGTGCTTTCTTATTTTTGCTCTTCTCTTAGCTAAGAGAAAACTTAACTTAAGAGAAAACGAGTGGTTGAGGGCACTCTTACCAAGATAAGAAAAAAACATTTCGTTTTCACACACTGTTTGTCCAATGCAAGGAGAAACATAGGTTTTAAATTTAAAAAATAATTTATTGTCATATATAATAAAATGTAGATATTATATGTTTTAGAATAATTATAATGATTGGATTATTACATTTGTGGGCTTAAGAAATACTATTGGTCCATTAATCCTAATTAAGATGTTTTTTTGCTTCCATTTTCAGGTCAAACCATTTTCTTTTAATTTCAGTTACTGAGCGTCCTTCGGGTGACACGGCATTTACAGCACCACAAATGTTTTGCCACTGCTGGGTTTTTGATTTTCCTGTAACGCCAGTACTGAAGCTCTGGAGAATCACATGGTTACTTTGTTTAAGTTTATATAACAGTACCTCGATTTCACTGTTGCTGAAGTTCTTCTTCAAGTTCTTCCAATTCCAGTATTTGTGCATGGCACAACACCTGCCCTTATATATAGTGTTTAGAGGGCATTACCTATGCTAATAAACAATCTGCCATTCGCCTCGAATTTATGGTCAAGTGGGATTCATCATTCAGCACACCTGTGTAAGACTAGATTTGGTTGGTTAAGAACATTTGGTGCGTTGAATTCTCTTTTTTTTCTCTTAACAGAAAATTAAGTGAAAAGATTCAGAGATTTAAGAGAATGTTGCTGCATGAGGCCCAGTGTTGTCTTCTTAGGTCCAGTGTTATCTAAGGATATATACATGTTTTTCCCTTTCCTTTGATATTTCAACCTCCTCCTGTGTCATCTTATTAATACAACTATTTTGCAGCCAGTGTGAAAAAAAACAACATATCTCTCACTGAGCCTCATCAAACGTTGATGTGTGTTTAATGAGGGGTTGCATGGCTTCAGCTTCTGTCTCTCCAAGTGCATGGGCAAATTAAGCCAACTAATGATCTGCTGTTAACGCTCTGTTTTAATTCCATCCATTATTTAAACACAGCCAATTAACTTGATGAAATGTACTAATTAATGGCTATTGCTTGTGTGTGGCTTTGAACATTCAGGTTTGGGGGTAGTGTGCAGTGTCAATTTCCACCATGCTTCCACCAATAGTTGCGTCATTCCTGCAGTGTCTCGATGACAAGGGCAAGAGACTTATACAGAGTTTGGCATGCCAAACGGGAGATTTGCACATGTATCTGAAGCCTGAGTCCCTTGTTTCCTTGATTTAATTATGACTCACCCATCTGAATGGCAGGTCGGCGGATCAGCCGGGAGTCGTGTGCAAGATCCAATGTGATTTTGAAAAAGGGAATTCCTGCTGGAAGCCTTGGCAGGCGCAGTCATTTGGCATGTCTGAGAGTCGCTTCCATTGGCTGTGGTGTAATGTGCATGCTGGTTCAGACTGTTAATGAAAACACAGTGCCTTGTGCCTCTGCACAGCTTGATATTGTTGTCTGAGACTAAATATTGAATTGGTATGGTAATATCTGCCTGTTGCCTTTTCCTCTCCATGTAACAGGCACTTAGATTGGGGTATAAAATAGGTCTTGCTGATATCAGTATATGAATGTACAGTATGGAAAGCAGGGATTCATCCTCACCTGAGAACCTGTCTGCTCCCACATTTGCTCCCGCACCCTGTACCCTGTACAAATGTTATTTCACATTCTAAACAGTCAATATTTTCTCACACTAATGAATAGCTCTGCGTGCGTGCCTCCGTATCACAATCAGTATGGCAAGAGGGCCTTAGCATACATTTTAGAAGAGAGAGAAGCTAGTGTGGAGGGGGCGTCTTCCAGACTGGAGGATGAAGAATTAATAATAAGCTTGCTGGTGTATTTAGCTCAATTGGTGAATCTACAGAATCCCTGTGTGATTCAGAAACTTGAAGAGAACTTTTGAGGTTCTTTGACCAAACAGTTTTGGGGACTGCCTGAGAGGGACTGCCCACTGGGGAGCTTCTCCAAGAACTACATGCTTTTTTCTGTTTGCATTCACACCGCCAATAGAGACGCTTAAGTGACGTAAGCCGGCCGGCGGGTGTCTTAGCACCGTCACTCACGACGTCACACGCAAGATTTTTATATTTCGCTTTGGCAAGTCAAACTCACGCTGTGTTTCCCCCGTCACATATTCGCTCAATAAAGCCTGGACTTGACTGTCGGTACGTTTGTCCGTGTTTGGGTAAATTCATTAAGGCTACAGTTACGAGCTGTTACACAGCTTTTTAAAGATGGCAGTTGGCTCGTGTTCAACCAATCACCATGCACTCAAGGTTCCTCTTGTGCTGGGAGAGTACCTACTCTGAAGCAGAAGCTAAAAAAAAGTCCTACGATTGTTCCCAGTTCTTGAAGTGCGAGCACGATAAGAAGGAGATGGGGTCCTCCAACTGTTGTTAGAACTACCAAAAAATTCCTCCGGTCCGAAAACTTCTAATGTCTGGAAAACTTCCACATCTTGCCAGGACACTTTGATAACCAAGACACCAGACCAGTTTGGCAACAGGGAGACAAGATAGCTGCAATCAGGTCAGGGAAATGTGGGTGGACTGCCTTCCCCTCTTTAACAACCCTGGACCCAATGTCCAGGGATCATCCTCCGTTGTTTGGAAGTATTTCGGACTTAAGGCAAGCGTAAGCAAGAACTAATCATATGTAAAGAGTGCGAAACACCACAAACTGAAGTACGATGAATGCCTGAAGGCCAAAAAGGATAACGTCGCTAACGTTACCTCACTGAATCCCCGTCCTTGTCCAGCGTCAACTCAGACATCCATAACAGCGACGCCGTACAGAGCGCCATTTATATTCCGCTTCCAGGAGATGCACTGTGAATAAGGATCAGTCTTATTTTGATGCAAAGATTTGTACATTAGCAGGAATGTAGCACAACATGGAAGCGAAAGCAGTGCTCTCTTTACTTGAATGTGAAAAATAAATAAATAAATTGTGATCTCAGTATTGATCTAAATAATTATCATTTTGGCCATAATCACGCAGCCCTACAATACGGGGTATACATTTTTATACATATTATTGATGCCCTGAAGCAATATGAGCTTTTTTTTCTATTTGTAATCATCTTCCTATTGCTGATGCACCCAGTTGGAAAATGATACGGCATATTGAGAATATTACTGCACCATAAGGCAGTCTGCTGCTCACATATTGAATCATACAACTGTTTGTAGAGGATATTCTTTGATACACTTTCAAACACAGTCAAAGTTTCTCAGTCTGTCTGAAGGAAGGCTAATTTATTTTTTGTTCAAGCAAAGCCAGACTATATGGCTTTCTCTGCACACGCACATCTTGAAATTAAATTGAGTTTTTATTTCAGAAATCATCCCATACCCATTGACAGCAATAGCATGTTTGCAGGGCAATATTTCGGCCTCACTGACACAGCTTTGGGGATAATTGTGTTTGGTTTCACTTGTTGTATCAAGAAGGCTTGAAAGGCAAATGAGGTGGTGGCACTCTTGATGTATGATATTCGCCACCTGGGTTTGTAAAATATTGTTATCTCAAAATGCCAGAGGCCAACTCGGAATCCCAATCACTCAGAGAAATGGATGCACCTGCCAACAATTTAGGCAGAGGCTAAAATGCAGAATGAACGCAGTCACTCAGAAAATTAGACATCTTGAGTGAATGGGACTAAAGTGGGCTGAGCATTGCGATTGCTTGTTGTGTGTCTGTGCTGTGTCTTATTTTCGCTCTAGACATAGTGCAATTGTAACAGTCATTCCCATCATCAAAACCGGAATGGGGAGATTCAATTTGATAAAGTG
This sequence comes from Enoplosus armatus, assembly GCF_043641665.1. NCBI lineage: Eukaryota > Metazoa > Chordata > Actinopteri > Centrarchiformes > Enoplosidae > Enoplosus > Enoplosus armatus. The sequence goes on along the minus strand of NC_092192.1, from coordinate 24,083,087 downwards.
TTTGTCCTGACAATGGCTGTAAACTGCTGTAACTGTTACTGCATGCGTCTGTATTACCTTACCTTTTCTCTCTTGTAAACAACAGGGCCTGCAGCACTCTCAAAATCCAACAGGATCTCAATGCAATTTCAATTAAGCGCCAAATCATAACATGTTATCTCAGGGCACTTTTCATATAGACCGTACTCCTTTATAATATTGAAATTGTTTGCAGTGTGAGAATTTGTTGGCACATGCATGGATCAAAACAGGAATTTCTGCACAAAGAAGAAGATAAATGAGAAGCACACGTGTTCGGTAGTTCAGCAGCTTGTGTGTGATCATGATTACACCCATCCAGTGTCAACTAGCTGGAATCCAGCATTTGAGTGCCATCTAGTGTTCATGTAAAATTATTATAAGAGCTGCCTTTTTAAAGTCAGGAGGGTACTTCTATATTGTAAGTCAGATAATCCCATTATATCAGTATAAATAATAATAACCACTAACAACATTTCTACAGTGATGTTTCTGCTAATGACCAAAACTAACTGGCCGCTAGCAACCAGGCAAACATACCTGCACAGCAGCTAAAGCTAAATAGTTCGTAAACATGCCTGAAAGGTCTGATGCACATGTTTTTGTTTTTTTTTACTGCTGGCCAGTTGCTTTCTCAACATTTAGACAACATGGGGACAACAAAATAAATGGCTGTGGATGAAAATGTGGTGAAATACAAAACTCTAAAGCCTGTTATTCAATTATTGTTCAAAAACAACAACAAAAAAAGTGGAAAAACGAAACAAAGAAAGCCTACCAGTTACTGCAATATGCACATTTGGATTCACGTTTTAGTAATGTGTATGTCATTTCAATAAAATGTGTTGGTACAGGTTGAAAAGCGCTATATAAGTGAGATCATTTACCATTTTATCATTTATAGCGTCTACAGATTGTTAACATTGTATTTTCACCAGTCCTCTCAGAAGGCATGACCATTTACCTCAAACATTTAATCACTGATCATCATCGATTCTTCAAGCAGTTATTTCCTGCAATCAATCTTTTACCACAGCATCACTTCATGATACATTACCCTCGTAATATAAGGAACGTCGGCCAAATTCTACACATGTGGTGCATGCCTTGTGAAGCCACACATAATTTCTTTAAGAAACAGTTGAAAAGCTTTAAAAGCATTACAAAGACATGAGCCAGAAAGCACCAAAGTTGTATGGCAATATATCGGGAGTCCTTTAGCAAGGACAGACTAACTTTAGGTCCAGGAAAGATGTTGACACTTACTGAATTCAAGGAAGGTACAGAGATTGCTTCCAAATTTGGAGCTGTGTTGTCTACCAGTGTGTTTTCTGCCAGGTGGATAAAACATCATGGTACAGAGTACTAGAGGCCAACCGATTTATCTGTCGGACGATTTTTGCCTATCACAGATATATCGGAATCGGCGTATATGTTCACATGGCAGAGTCCGCATCACAGCTGAGCAGACGGAGGTCCATCAGTCAAGCGCGGCCTGTGTGGTAAGTTGCTGTAAAGTTTATAAACAATGACCCCATCATTTTCCCTTTTCAGTATAATATAACCCTGTCCCTGACAACCGTCATGTCACCCATGCTTATCACACTGTTTGCTATGTTAGCAAGGTAGCTAGCCAGCTATAGTAACGTACACTATATGAGTACAGTCAATAACAGAGAATTTTTTACATACCTAAATAGAAAGATAAATGTATCATTAGTGAAGATTAAGGTATTTAGAATAGAACATGTAATGCAAACTAGTTTGGTTCCAGCTCAAATATATAATTCAGCTAATGTGTCACACTTTTTTATTTATTTTATATATACATACATACATACATATATATATATATATACATATATATATATATATATATATATATATATATATATATATATATATGTATATATTTTACAGATTGCTTAAGGTGGAAAAAGCAAGGTGTGGGACCACTTTACCAAGGCCTTGTAAAAGTGTCCTGTTTATTCATACTTTTAAATAGGCTTGGCCTACACATTATGACATTCTTTGCAGTGATATTGCCTTTTTTATTATAATTTATTTTTTTGAAGATGATGTTTACAATGCAGGAAAGCTGTGCTTCCTGCATAAACCTGCCTCTGTTGGATTGATAGTAGCTTGCTTGCCCTACACAGTTGCCTTGTGTTATTTATTTTTATATTCATATTGGCAGCATTTTATGTATATTTGATCCTTTTTCTTGATTCAAGTTTAATATTGTTCTATTTGTGTTTTTACTTATAGTTATTTATAGTTATTAAGATTTAGTGTTTCAATGCACTTTTCAATGTCCTTTTTGACAATAAAGTTTATTGTTGAACAGTAAACTGTCCTATGTTGTTCCGTATTGCCATTTTATGCAGACCTAAGGTCAATGTTTTAAAGGAGTTCTGGATTCTTCACGAGATGACGAGAGACATTTTGGCCTGACATAGTTGGGAGCTGAAAATAAAGTTGTTCAAATGCGTTATTTGGTGATAACTTGTGATTTTTACTCACTTAATGGTGTTTTTGAAAGGGCAATATTGAAAACAAATTTGGTTAGCTGTAATTTGACAGTACAAACGAGTAAGTTAAGTGTAAAATTAACACCATAGAGATTTCTTTTCACAAATAGTGTCAAATTTCAGTGGCACTGTGCAGTTTTAATGGGTGTGTGAGTTCTATTCTTATCAGAGCTAGTTTTTCACTGCAAGAGAGTCAATTATCAACACAGAGGTGTGTAACATCAACACCTATCAGACTTATTTGACCCTCCAGTGTTAACTTTTAATAACTCAATGCAGTGTTGTTTAACCTGTAGTGTTGAGTTTCAATAACACTATACAGTGTAAGCGAGTGTAAACTAAGTTTTTACTCTTTTTAGAGTTAATTTAACTCTAACACTAGGGAAGGAGTCAATTTAATAGTGTTAAATTTAACTCTTTAAGTGCAAAATTGACTGTGTTGTCTGCTTGGTATAACATTGCAGATGCCTGTAGATTCTTTGTTTGACACATTGCTTTGTAGGTTCCTGAAGTGTGCCGTCCAAGACCCATTCAGTGACATCTAAGAGCCACTCAGTTAGTTACAAGGACCTGTGCCACTGTGATGAAAATGAGTGAGCTTCATAGTGAAGAGGCGTTTCCTCCCAAGAATCCAATTACTCCCAATTAGACTGGAGTTAAGTGTAATTCCTCCCTAGTGGCGATGAGCCAGAGATGCCACTGAGAGAGTTGTTAACTGTGATATACTCTCATTTAGTTGATTGGGGCACAACAGGGACTGTTCATGGGTGCAGACAAGGAGAGAAGACAGCAGCGGGAAGATTAAATAGAAGCTAGGTAAAGTAGGAGAGGGGGAGGGTGGTAGGCGGATGTGTGAGGAAGCATGATAACCTTATAGATTTGTAGTTCAGCTCTGGAGGGACTGGCAGTTCTCTCCCAACTGGTCTAATCTCATCCATATTAATGCATTTAGTGGTTTTGTATAGGGAGGGCAGGAAGGCAGCAGCAGTGAAGCCACCGCTCATTTGAAATTCAAGTGTTCCAGCTTGTAAAGAATAGGGACAATGGGTTCAATTAAAAGTAAAGCTCTGAACAAGTCAATAAATTCAGCAGCGTGGAAGAAGTTGGTTTTCTTCCATTTGTAAAAACATGCCTGAGGATTAACAATAATTAATGTAAACATGAATTGGCTATTTGTACACATCTGTGAAAGCAAGTGTTCATGGAGTGTATCAACACAGGAGCAATGCAGTAAACAAAGAAGAAGCAAAGAAGCAAGAAGAGCAAAGAAAAACAACTGCAGTTACATTTTCCTCAAAGTCAGTTAAGATCCAGAAACCAGTAAAAGAAAGTTACTTTTTTGAATATTTTATCAGTTTTGGTTGTTGTTTTTTTTAAACACAAATCATAAATATGTAGTGCATGTTTCAAAAGTTTCCCTCCAGAAATTCAGTGGTTACACATCTTGGCATGACCCTCTCACATTTGGGTCTGTCTGGATCATATCAGCAATCTCGCAGCGACTCAGAGCTGCAGGGTTTACTGTGCATCAGAGAAGCTGTCTGAACACCAACACTGTTGCATCACACAAAATGCAATACAAGTAAAAGGAGCAAAATCTTTTATGATCACTCAAGCAGACAGATTTGTGTAGTTTATGACTAGTACTCAAAAATCGTTTCAGTCTTCAAAGGAGTAACAATAACTCCCTGACAGCTGATTATTCAACATCTAAAAACCTTCCACTCAGTTGCATCACATGCTGTTTCACTGTACAAATCCATTTGAACAATTCACATACATTTGCTTGTTTTTTCACTTCAGATTAACATTTATTGGAGTGAAGTGAACCGTGGCAGAGGATAGCTGGGAGGCAGGGTGGTGGCCTGCAGGGAGACAATCAGGAAGATGGGCAGGCTGAAGATGATCCTGGGAGCTAGGAGAGTGAGGAAGGGAGCCACGCCAACACACATACACACACACACGAACACTGGGAACAGGGAAGGGAAAAAACACAAGGAAACACTAGCTGGGAATGGCCGCGGCCGTAACAAAAAAAAAGAAAAATGTCCAGTATGGCAGTGTCATCACCACATACATTCAAAATTCATTAATTGATAAGATAAACTTTTGAGACAAAAAATCCAAAATACTTCTTTCGTTTCTCTGAAAAAAATATTATACCACCTCTTTGATTGAATAACCTCTACGCCTAAAAAAAGTAAAGATGACATGTGATGTGTCATTTAATTGAAATGTCTTGCAACAGAACTAGTTGAATCATTCCCCCAAAGTTCTGTAATTCACTTGGGAACGGGGTGGCACCTAGTTAGTGTTTTTGTTGGTCACATGGTACAAATGTTGTATCAACCACAAGAAAACCCTCTTTCCTTTTATTGTTTCTTGGAAGTGTTATATTGATTATATATTTGTACTTTGGAAAGGACCACTCCCCACACTCTCTCTCTCAGGTCTCTTGCTGGTAGGGGATGTAGCTCAGTGGAAGAGCGCATGCTTTGCATGTATGAGGCCCCGGGTTCTATTTGGTATTGCCTATCACATACTTTTATGACTCTTGTTATTATTTATATATCATGATACGCCTGTTCTACACTCTATTCTATACACTTGGAGTACTTGTTGCACTGGGGCTGTGCTTTCTGTCAGCTTCTTAGTGTATGTAGTCCAATGAACACATACAGACAATGAACACATACAGACAAATACAGTGACCAGTTAACCTAAGCTGCATGTCTTTGGACTGTGGGAGGAAACCCACGCAGGCATGGAGAGAACATGTAAACTCCACACAGAAAGGATGTGAGGCGACAGTGCTAACCACTGCGCCACTGTGCTGCTCTACTTGTAGTTCAATTGTATCTAATAATAAGTCCAAGAATGATCCATGTAGGGTGGGGGTTGTGAAGAAAAGTGAGGAGATGGGGATGATTGGGAGATTTGGAGGTTAGCAGAGAGTTGGGGCAGGGAAAATAGGGGAGGTGGGGGGATGGTGTGTTGTCGGCCATCAGAGTGCCAGCAGCACACTAGCCTGTTCAAGAGGCACAAGAGTCCTGATTTTACCAAAGAACTCTGCCATGGACATACCTCCCTTATGCAGCATTAAGAGCTCCCTGATAAACCTGATGTTGTTGACTGAGTGACGGGTAGCTTTGGCATTATCCAGCTCTTTCTTTAGTCGCTCCAGCTCTTATTCCTGTTGACGTATTACGGGGAAACATACATGTTAAATTGTCTGTTTTTTTCAAGGTCGACATGAATTATTGGGAATATTTTCATTCTCATGTAGAAATATTTTCATTCCCCCTCCTTGCTTTAAAAAATGGTAAATGACATGGTTTCTTGTCTATACCTTGAAGACATTCGGTATACTGTGTCCAATGCCCACCATAAGTTTCTTAAAACTGGGGATTTTATTGAACATATTGGGTGGGAGAGGTGTCAACCTGGAAACTAATTATATCGGACTGTATTGTACTGTACTACATTCTAATGTGCTTTGTGTCCAGTATTTCAGTTTTCTAGCCTTCGTCCTGGGCCTTCCTCAACCTCACATGGTCTTGGTTCCACAAACTCTGTTTCTGACCCTCAGCCTGGCAGCATCTGATAAGCAAGGTTTTGAAGCTGACATTGATTGTTGAGTCAGCTGTGGTTGGGACTAATTTGAAAATATATTGACACTCATATCGAAAGAAATGCTTATCAGAAAAAAAGGGGAAAATAGTATTAAAAGTGACAAATGTGTGCTGGTTTATTTCCTCAATCTTGTCATGAGCATTTAAGGCTCAAGATGTGGTTATAATTGGAACAAATAAAGGTCATTTGTGGGGGTGGGGGGGGCAACATACATGATAAGCAAAAGAACAAAATTTGCACCCAGTCACAGATGAATAACTTACCTTTGTGAGACAGCAGCACATGTTAGCATACAAGATGAGTTTGGTCTCAACACAGCCCTCTCAGAGATGAGGCTGATGACTGTCTTCAACCTCTCTTCTGTCTCCACTGTCATGGGGTGATCAGAAGCCTTTTTTTATGGAGGAGTCTGGACTGTCTTGTAAAACAGCAGGCTCACTCTGTTTCATCCTCCTCTTTGTGGATGAATATCCAAAAGCAACCTTAACTTCTGGTTACACTTTGGAGGAGGCTGAATCCACAAAAACGACAGGATCAGTTTGATTGAGTCCTCTCTTATTCCTCCACAGGTTAGATGAACTTTCATCTCTGTTCTTCCTTGAGGAGGCTGAAGCTCCACAAAAACTGAACTCACTTCTGACCAAAGAATATTGTCTGGTACATTCTCCTGTATGTTACCATCATCGGTTTGTCTTGCCTTAAGTTCTTCAATCCACTAAACTTTCTAATTCACTCTCAGGTGCAAGGTTACGGTTTTGGTCATACTCTCCCATGGCACTTCCAATGTCTTCCCTGTGTTTTTCATGTTTCTCTCTAATTTGGAACACAGGCTCAGGATGCTCTGTACCTGGCAGCTGTACGCCAGCGTAGTCACGGACAGCTTGTAAGTAAGGAAGTTACTGCTTTTCAGCTGGGTCTCTGAGCGATGAGGAAGGTAAAGCTTAAGCAATGTGCTGTGAAATTCCTCATGATACTTTTCTTATGAGAAGCTGCGATATTTAATGATAGCAGGTTTATCTTTTGTCCTCCTCTGGACATTTTTTACCATTTGCTTGTTTACCATAGACAATTCTAAAGGTGTCAGCAAAATCAGCCAAGCACATTGTCGCAAACTCTGGTGTTTCAGGTCCAGATTTGTACTTATCGGGTAACCTCCTCAAACACATTGTCAGAGTCAGAGTGTTTTGTTCTCCGGGAACAAGAGGGGGTAACTCATTTTAAGCACATCATCGTCTGTCTGTTGGGCATTGACCTCTCTTCTTGGAGTACGCCCGCATAATCTCTTTCATTTTATCGCTTTTCATTGACATTTTCATCATTGTTTTCACTTAAACCAAGTTCTGCCTTGCTGATGGAGCTGCAGATATCGGCAATACAGGAGTACGCGTTTAGAATAAACTGTACATCTAAATTACTGTCCTTGACATCAAGGAGGTAGCGATTGTAGCCATTTACCCAACAGCCTTTTGGGGCACGCTTTAGTATCACTGCACTGGATATGGCTGTCATACGCAGACATTTTTTATATTCAACCGTGAGTTCACTCTGAGCCAGAGATGCAATTTCAGGTTCATCAAGCAACCGGTTCAGTGTGAGCTTTCTCATTGCTGATAACTCTGATCATCATTTTCTCCTGGTCTCATTACCTTGGTCTTTGGGGCAGATTGTTTAGGAAATCCAAAACGACAGTTAGATCCAAGATATTTAACACATGCCTTGGAATGGTTTTTGCTGTGCATCTGACCTTCTGTTACATTGTTGTACAGTTCGGGTTGCGTGTAGGGTCCTACAGTACAATGTCAGACCATGAGCTTGACACTTTTAGTGTTTGAAATCAAAGCTCAGATGCCCCATATTGGCTATAGGTCAGTCATGGGAAGACTGAGGTCCTTCAGCCACAGGGTACAGCGGAGCAGAATGAAGGCAGCTTATTGCTTGTGAGAAGCATCCATTTTACTCACACAGTTTTTCATCTTCTTAAAACTATTGGCGATACAGTGAACGAAAATGTTGAGCATTTCACTCAACTTGAACCCCTGAAACGAAAACAGATTCACTGATATACAAGGTCGTCCATGAAATTTCATTAAAACCCTTCACTTTTACTCACCCACAAGTTAATACATTGACTTTCACTGCCACACTCGCCACAACACTTGTCCATACCCTCTTCATACGATCTCATGTGTTGAACAGGGAAGGTGATGGTGCAACGGCAAGCTGCAACAGGTGGATAGCATATCCTGTGTTGTGACTGGCAGAGACGATTGATTCAGCTCCGTCTGACAGAGAAGCAATGAAGATATAATGTGACATTTTAAGATTTTTCAGATATTAGAAAAACAGACAACAAACCCTATAGTTTGTCTATGCAGCAGACGGCTAAGAATGTGTTTCTGCTACTATACAATAGATTGCAAATGGCAGAGAGGGTGCTTATTGTGCTGCAGATGGAATAAATGATGAACAGAATGTTTGTACTGCAGATGATATCTGTTTAAAAAAAAAAAGTAAGGGAGGGATATTGTAAATGTGAGGAAATCCTGCAGATGATTCATTACAGCTCCTTGTTTGAACCTCTCTCACTGAACTGAAGTCTGCACTGGCCTGCCAAATGAAAGCAGGCAACCCATTAGCACAATCCAGTTTTCAGGGCATATACATTGTATGTATAAAGATTTAATATAAAAACAACCTCACCGCCATACCAGAACCTAAATATAATAACGCGGTGAGTGATAGTACAGATTCATGGTTTTTGGTATTGTCTTGCAATGTTGTAATCCATTATTTTGGACCTTATAATCTTGTGATATAATAATAAATGCCATTACCACAACAGTCACAACAACTAACAGATACCTCACTCTCAAGACAGACATTTTAAGTACACTTTCCTCATCAATCTCGTCTGGATTAAGCAGGCGTGCCTAGAAATTAAAAAGCATTAATCAAGCATTGTGTAAGGAAATCCATGTCCTTACAGCCCCCACTGCTAATGGACAAGTCAGATAAAGGTCCCTGGATAAATGCGGTCCAACGTGATCAACCATTAATGTGGTCAGGATGACATCTAGTGGGTTTAATAAGTAACAGCAGCACATAACAGAGGAATAGTGCAAGGAGTCTTCAGGATGTTGATTGATTGCGTGAAGCAAATAAGCAGAGGATTTGTTTCTTGCGTCTTATTTCAAACCACAGGCAGAATGGCCAGTCATAAAAATATGCATCTAACTCTGGCCTTGGACTTTCAAACTCACGGTTGTAGTCCAAGTACAGAGACAAAACCGAAAGAGGAGGATGAGGGACAACAAAACTCTATACAATTAAAAAGACCCAAAATAAACCCAACAACCAATAGTGACAAAGTACCAATATGCTGCCATTCTTTAAGAATGTGTAGTCCAGAGCGCCCCTGCCCAGCACAGGAAGCTGGCTTCTTCCACTTCCTGTTTCAGCATAAAAGGCTGCCTCAACTTTCCGCTCATGTTTTGGGCAGATATATATTTGAAAGATATTTGAATACCAACCAGAGGGGAGTGCTACGAAGCAAGGTTTGACATAGCCAGGATTTCTTTGCGCTAGCTGGCTCAACAAAAACCCCAATCAGACATGATGGGTATCACGACAGTGGTTGTCAACTTTCTTTGTTAACTTTCTTCATCAGGCTCTGCGCACGTTTGCCGCGTCATTTTGACTTCTTCTGGACCGGATCGCGTGCTGTCTACTTCAGGCAAGAGGAACAGGTCGTTATAATGGATAGCTTATGTCTAGCTGGATTATTGCAATTCCTTATTATCAGGCTGTCCCAATAAGTCCCTGAAGAATCTTCAGTTGATCCAGAATGCTGCGGCACGTGTACTGACTGGCACCAGGAAAAGAGATCATATTTCTCCAGTATTAGCTTCTCTGCACTGGCTCCCTGTAAAATCCAGAATAGAGTTTAAAATCCCTCTCCTGACCCACAAAGCTCTTACTGGTCAGGCACCATCATATCTTAAAGAGCTCAGTACCCTATTACCCCACTAGAGCACTGGGCTCCCAGAATGCAGGGTTGCTGGTGGTTCCTTGAGTCTCCAAAAGACGAATAGGAGCCAGAGCCTTCAGCTATCAAGCTCCTCTCCTGTGGAATCGGTTCCCAGTTTAGGTCCAGGAGGCAGACACACTCTCTACTTAAAGTAAAACTTTGCTTTTTGATGATGCTTATAGTTAGGGCTGGCTCAGGCCTGCCTGGACCAGCCCCTAGTTATGCTGCTATAGGCCTAGACTGCTGGGTGACTTCCCATGATGCACTGAGCTTTCCTCCTCTCCCTCTCCATCTTTACACATTCATGTCCCTCCAGTGCATGTTACTAACTTTATATCTTCCCCGGAGTTTCTTTGAGCTTTGTCATCTCGCAGGTTCTTGTGGATCGTGGTCCTGGTACGCCTGGCTGCTGCTGCCATGGGCCCGCTTGACTCTCATCACTACAGTTATTATTTTTAGTCATAGTTCTGTTACTACTAAGGTTGTTATTGGTGGCGCAGTGGTTAGCACTGTCGCATGGGAGGTAAAGCTGTTTAGAGCGGGTTGGGGGTTCGATCCCCAGCTGCCCCCGTCATGTCATGTCAAGTGTCCTTGAGCAAGACACTGAACCCTAAGTAGCTCCCGATGGAGACCAGCACCTTGCATAGCATCTCGGTCACCATCGGTGTGTGAATGTGTGAGTGAATGGGTGAATGAGACTTAGCTGTAAAGCGCTTTGGGAAAAGCGCTATATAAGTGAGACCATTTACCATTTATTGCTATTATTAATCATCTCAGTTATTATTACAGCTGTCACTACTATTATCAGTCATATTTCCATTGTTATTATAATTATAGCTGCTATGGCTACTGTTGTCTGTCTGTCTCTCTCTCTCTACAAAAAATTATGACAGCAAAAGGTTAATATATTCATTTTACAATGTCGCATTAGTACATACACCGCCCATGGTTGCTGTATACCTAAAACAGCCAACAGGTAAAATGTACCTGTGCGCCTGACTACCGCATTTCCAGTACAAAATAATGAACTTGTCTCAAGTCATAAAATGAGTTTATTTAATCAACACATGTGTTTTGGTCCTCTTATTTTATGATCTAAGTATCTTTAGGAACACTAATCGCTTTGCATTGCCATCAGTATAAATCAGTCTTAAAAAGGACATCTTTCCCAGTCTCTGGTTGTGATGGTTACGCAGCACATGCTCATAAATAATAAAAGAGAATTAATTTAGACTGAGCCTATTTAAAAAATGCTCATATTTAGCCTATCATAACATTATTATGTCAAGCTATGGAGGCAAAAGCTATTTTATAGCTTTATAGGCGAGCTTTGTGACATGCAAATTTTATTCATGATTACCTTCTACAAGTGCTGTTGTGGCAGAAAACCTACTTACTCTAAAATACTGCTTATAATGAAACACATATCTATTGTCCTCATATAATCTTTGTACGAACTGAACATTGTTTTAACTGCTTGTTATTGGGGGAAAAAAGACAACATGTGCCAAAAAAGGCACAGCCAGACCTGAACATCGTGTTATTCTAGTGTGATATTTTTCCATATGGATCAATATTTAGATATCTGTACTTTGCATAGAGGTCTGTATTCTGTGTATCTGTATTCAGCACCTGGTATAACTGACTTTGAACACTGATGTCATGTAATACTGTTTATTTCCAAGGAAACTGTCGGGACATCCTGACTGTAAGCCCAGAACACGATCATCCTGTTATGAGCAAAACATGTCATGGTCCAAAGTGCGGAGATGGGTGTAATGTTTATTCACAGCAAAGCTGAATAAAATGGACATGCTTTTTTTTGTATGTGTTCAGTTGCTCTACAGACTAATTCGGGCCTTTGTTGTTTGAATAAAGACCTTATGCTCTTTCTGCTTCTACGAAATCTCTAGTCAAGCCGGGAAACCAGATTCTCCAACGCTGTCGTTGACCTGTCTTGAAGCGGAGGGTCTCTGAGGCTCACCAATGGTTCGTGTGAAGAGCCGACCCAGGACGCATCGCTCCGTCAGACTTGCCATCACTCATTTGAGTTAGTAACCCTAATGCCTGTTTGGCGTCCATGAATCTCTGTCTCTTATCCATTGTGAGCCGTTATGAATGACTTGATGTAGTCTTCAGATCACACATATGTATATATGTATATGAAATATGTATTTTTTTTAAAAAGGGGGTACATTTTACCCGGTATCTTGAACAACAACACAACTTTAGGAAAACTCAAAAACTGGGGGACTTGATACTCAAGAAGTGCATTTAGGAATGACACATACATGAAAATCACTTTAGTTTTTGGCCAAATCAAAGTGAAATTTTATTGATTGAATATTATCTGTGATGAATACCAAAAGACTAATCCGTTTTCTAATCAGTGTTCTATTAGCCTTCACGTAAACAATGATCCCTAGGACAAGTGCTCAAACATTTCGTTCAATCAGCAATCTTCATAATAGATTAATTAAGTAAGTAAAAAACAAAAACATTTGAAGACGCCACCTTAAATTGGGGAGGGCTATTTTCCAATATTATCTGACCTTTTATACGCTAAATTATTAATTAACATTACTCACCAAAAGATGGACCAGTGAATATAATGGAAATTATTGTTATGTACATACCCAAGACATCATATCAGGGAAGAAGATATTCTGTCAAGTTTATTAATTCACTGTTAACACATCAGTAAATCTGCTGCATGTGACAGAGAAATTCCTTTCACCTCCCTTCTTTTTATCATTTTATATATATATACGAAGATATATCTGATTTAGGTTTTATATATATATATATATATATATATATATATATATATATATATATATATATATATATATATATGAAGAGGTGAAGAGGCTCAGAGAGGAGTGTGCTGAGAAGGTGTGATGAGGGGGGGAGCAGCCAACACCTCCCAAAATGAAGGCAGGAGGCAAAGTGCAACACAGGGTCACTGTAAGGTCAGACCCTCAACAGTTGAGGAAAGTTGAAAGTTGCTGTCCGTTTAGATCTGCTCTATATGAGACAGCTTCTGTACCATACAAATAAAATCGATCATTTATATTTATTCATTTTCTCTTGCCATTCCTCAGCTGCTACATTGAGAAGCTCCAGTGACTCAATATCTCATAATTGGGCAGCAAGAGATATGTAGAGACAGGTGACAAATTAAAGGACCAACCAGAAAAAATGAGTGAAGAAACGTGATAAATAAAATAATATGCTGCTAAGTTATCAACCTTGCATGCATTCTGAACTGAACGTAGCTTGGCCTGGTAACAAACAGAATATACTAGGGTATAGAGTGTTGCAGTCAAATGAACGCTGATGTGTTCACTTGCTTTTGTACATAATGCAGTTGGGTGAATTGTAATTCACGTGATTTGTATTTACGCTTCTAGCGTGGAGTGGGGAGGCAAACAACGGTATGGGGCATGGCCTCGTGGCTACGTAGTGAACGACAAGGCTATGACAGCGACATCACAGGGTCTAAGTGAACAGAATATGAAGATGCACAGAGGTGGGCTGTCCCATTGTTTCCTCTGGGCAGCTTATACAACATACGCATGGTTTGCGAAACAGACTCTGGGTTGGTGGACCAGGCTCATGACAGGAGGAGGAACAAGTGGCCTGAACGGAGGTGGTGGTCCAATTGGTGACAGGGAATCCCACAGCAGACAGGTGCAATCTTGGTGGTGGAACACCCCAGCTTTATTTGCATTGAGAATTCATAAATCAACGGGTGCAATGCACACGGCCAAAGGCCATAACAGGTAGCAACATGCATTTCTTGTGGGGCTGCTAGTCGGAGCTAACCAGTCATGAGCAGCTACTGCCGGACTCTCAGAGTCTCAGAGAAACCATAACCAACCTCGTCGCAGGCTTTTGGAAGAAAGTTTTACCTTTTCTAGTTTTAAATGTATTTCTCTGGTAGCGTGTTGGCGTTGTCATTTTCATTTCCACAATAGAACAATAGCATGTCATACGAATGAGTCTGAAGGAAGCAAATGAAAATAACCCACCAAACTGGGAAATGCAGTGCAGCTACACTACTAGTTTTGTCAGTGTGGGATGTGTTTGGGCCGTGGAGTGTGACTCCCAACACCTCCACACATGAGCCCAGAGGTGTGAGGGCTCCTCGCTGCTCTATCCAACATCACTGGATAACATCAGTGACCTTCACCTAAAGGGTCGTCTCTGAACGCCCCCGAACGACACACAGGATTGCGAAGGCTGCAAAAGAGTTGGACTTGCGAGTGAAATTGACTGTATTGTGCAGGAAACATTTCTGACCCGGCAGATGTGAGGGACTGAAGTGTGCTCGCTGCAAGTCGAACAAGGAACACGTCCACAGTTCTATCAAAAGGACACAAGGGCCGCATCACGTTTCATTTATATGACACATTTGGGCGATGTAACCTGAACTGTTTCAGCGGCAAGGTCAAAATCTCTTTGTCATGAGAAAGAGCAACAGCGAACGTTATCATTTTTGCATGAATCAGAAGTGGCATGCTGCGTTTTCACATTGAAATGGGTCAGTATTTGCCCTCTTTGTGGTCACAGATTTCGTGCAAAGTTTTTATGACACCTATTTGTAGTGATTCCGAAAGCTGAAAAAATGCTTCTTCTCACGTAACAAGTGTGACGGAGTGTTTTGTAGTCGAGACCACAGGGTGACAAGACAAGACAGTAAACTGTATCATAGTAACTTACATTTAGACAACAAATCCGCTATTGTTGTTCTCGTAGAGCGATATGCTTTATGTAATCTAGACCAGAGTCGTCAAACTCATTCACTGAATCTTTAAAAAACATAAATGAACTTGCGGACCAGACAAGCAGGGGCATAGCCAGAACTTTCCTACTGGGGTGACCAGCTTAGACCTGGTAATTCTATCGGGGAGTCAAAAAAGAAATACTTCAAATGTACAGAAAATGAAAGAATGATGAATTGCCCCACACACCTAAGGTATTTAAAGGTACACATCGCTTACTCTTTCTGTAACAAACTGTTGAGTGGGTAGAGAAAGAAAAACATTACATTATTTTTCTCCACCAGAATAACATTGGGAAACTGAATCTTAACTGTCATGTTATTTGAGCAGTTGAATGAATAAATGAATAAATAACTTCAGGGCTTCTTTGGTGGCCCTCGCTGTAGTTCTAAAATCCTGACTATGGCCTTGTCTCTGTTATATGTTCAACATATTATGGGCTCACAAAAGTCCCTGATTTAGGTTGTGGACATAAATGAAGAACCTTACAGCCTTGTTTGTTTCAGTGTCAAAATCCAGGACAACCAAAGTATTTCAACAACCAAATACAATACAACACAACTTAATTGTCAAAATTCAGTGAAATAATGTCCCTTTGAAAAACATGATTTATGGCAGAGACGATCTGCTATGTACTACAGGGCGTAATGTTTTGTTTTCGAGGATTTTGGCTCTTGACGATTAATTAAGAAAGTATGTACACAGGACAAGAGAGCAGTTGGTCGCTGATTAGCAGCATTCCTCACTCCGGGGGAGAGCAGAGGGGAGGGGGCCCCTGTCTGTGCTGTCAGCAAATGTGAAAACAGTGGGGGGTACACACACACACACACACACACACACACACACAGAAGATGAGGTGGATTAAACAAGTGTGGTATTCCTTGTTTTTCCAGGGCTCTGCTGTGGAGAGCTCATTTGGATGAGTGGGCAAACTTTTGAGCGAAGATCTGCTGCGGGTGTCAGAGCGGTCATGACCTCTGACAGGGCAGAGGAGGGAGAAGTTGGAGCTTTCCACCACCAAACCCCCAGAAGTCCCCCTCCACTAATGTCTTTAACCCCTAGACATCTCTACCGCATTAACATCTTAAGCAATTTCAATATGCATCAGTTTAGATTTGACACATTTGTTTCTGCAAGATGTACGAGAGGCTTTCGTCAGATCGTATCAGTGTCTACAAACAGGAAACGAGGTGGCTGATTCAAATCCCAAACTTTTTAAGCTTTTGCCGCTTGTTTTGTCACAGACTGGTACTTTGTCGTCCTCGTCATGGATTGCCTACTGCTGATCCTGGACATGCATTTAACTTCTGGCTTTGGGCTTTGCAAACAAGCACATATCGAAGGTAGCCTAACTAAAGTCAGTGAACCATTTGACTGATCAGTGTTTTATTTAAGGAAGGGCAAATATTGGTATGTGTGTATGTATATATATATGTTAGTCTATGTATTTTACATATGAAATCATATAGCCTAATTCATATTTTCAAACAATTCCTTGTCTAAAGAGATGTTGGAGCAGATAAAGCCCTCTTCATTAGCAGATGATTTGACTGTAGCAGCATCTGTGCATGGTGGTATCTCCATTATACCAGTCCCATTACTTCAGGCCCATTTGTGCCTTTTGCCCAGTTTGCTACTTGCTGGCTTCTCAGTGGGGCTCCTGCTGGCCCTTGACAGCTTTGTTTATCCCCAATGAAAGGGCCATTAGGGCCCATTAGAGCAGGAGACCGGTGAGGATCCTCACACCTGCTGTAATGGGCTGCACACGCCGCCAGTGCTTCACTCAAGAGCGTCTTCTTCAATGTGTCTCAGTCCAAGAGTGGAAAATTGAAAATCATGAAACAGACTTCAGTAGCACTTTATTTCAAACTCACCTTTTCATAAGTTGCGATGACAGACAGAACAATCCAAATGGTGTGCTGTTGGTTTTTACTAAATCAATGTAGACCTAGCCTGAATCGTGCGCATCCTTTACTGATACACTTTAATGGGAAACGAAGGTGGAAAAACATGTGTTTCATTTTTTGAGATGTGTTGTGGTGTTGTGCTGGCCCTGTAAATCCTCCTCGCCCCTGCAGCCTGTTGCTGCTCTCATTGATGAGCACGTTGTGAAGCCTCCTCCCTTATCTAAACAGCGCGGCACCGCGGGGTGGTGAGAAATCTCAAACCGCCGTGTTGTCTGTAAAAACAGTGAGGAGAAGAGTTAGACACCATCTGTGAGAAAGCCAGTAGGGAGCAACAGTAAACTAATTAACAAGAGAAAATTAGATTGAGATTAGAACACCACCCGTCCCTTAAGGCTACATCCACACTAATACATTAAAACACATAATTTTTTTTATGTGAGACATATGTGGACCAAAATTGTTGACCCACAATGTGGTAAAACTTATTTTTTAAAGTAAATTGTGTGTTTCAGAGAGAGTGATTCATTGATTTTATCAGACAAATTTCATTCAAAACACCAGGTTTGCCAAGGCAGTAAGTGCTTACATGAAAAAGAAAAGTCAGGATAACAAAAAGGCTTACTGCCATTGTGGGCCCTTGCGGGGTGGGCCTGTGCAGGTGAGGGGTCAGGACGGCAAGAAGGACACCTAAATCCAAATCCAAAAGCATTAACACAATACATAAGCAGAGACGTAGACACCTTATCAGACTTAATATACATAATATATTTATGTTACCCCCTTATTCCCTAACTCACATCTCATTCCTTTGTACCTTCGTGTATGTATCAGTATGTACTGTACTTGTACACTGTAAATTATTCTAAAGCATAACTGTAAATTCTAATACATAAATCAAAATGTAGAGAGGCTACAGTGAATTTCTAAGGGCTTGTTTGTGAAATTCACAGGGCTCCTATCTGGCCTTCACTTTGCACGTGTCATGTTTAACATTTTCTGCAGTTTTACATTTCTGTAGCCCATGTCATTTCATATCTTTTCGGTTCGCCATTTAGGTTACACATCCATCCATACAAATGTTTTTTCATATTCCTTCACTTTGCACAAAATCATGTCTGCAACACCCCATTCACAGGGTATACAGCATAGTGTAGCTCACTGTATTGCCTATAATTTCTCTTTTGTACCACTTCTGTGCACATGTTCATATATTTAGAGTTCTATAGTTTCATACACCTAAATACTCCTTTGGTTGCCATATTTCCTGTGGGTGATCCATTTTCGTGACAGGCCACTGTTAACGATACGTTTTATTTCCGTGGACAATGAAGTTTTTGTGTTGCAGCACAAGAATAATAAAGTTTTGCTCTGAGTTTTAAGTGCGGAAAATGCGTTTTCTTAGTTTAATTATCATTACTGAAGATAGTCATTAATGAGTAGGTATTATCCACCCAGGGGGACTGTTCTCTGGGCTCCCTGCGGCGGCACACACACACACGCCCACCACCAGTGCTTTATAAACCCCTGCCATCGCAGTGGGACGCAGTCTTACTCATTCACTGCACCAGCGCGACACTTTGAGCCACGTAACTAGCTACACCGCTTGCTCCAGCTGCTGCAGCCCCAGTCTTGCAAAAGAAGGAGGGAAGCTAGGAGCTAAGAACAAGCCGACTCGGTGGATTTTCCCCCGGAGAAGAAAAAGCGAGAAGGATGAGTTCCGCATGCTTGGTCTACAAGCAGCCGCCCCTCGGGGCAGGACCGTGGTCGCGCCCGCCGACAGTGAGCAGCAGCTCGGACACAAACGGCAGGTAGGCACCGGTCTGAGCGGTGGCTTTGCTGAGCATTTTAAGACGACGGTCAAAATGTTAATTCTGATCGAGGGGGTGCTGGTGTTGCTCACTATACAGCAAAGTGCTGACTGAAATACAAAACGTCTAAAACCCATTTTACCTCACGTAACGTTAGCTCAAATTATCTCAAAGGTAGTTTTAGTCGCTGTAACTTTGCTCAACGTTACGGCGTTCACTGACGCACCTTTAAACGCACTTTTATTCAGACAATACGCGGCTGTAGTTCCATTTTGTGTCGAAGAGGTGCAGCGAGCTTAGTTAGTTAAAACAAATAATGCTAACGCTAGCTAGCTTAACCAGTCCAGGTGGTTGCTAGGCAACGGTAGCAGCTCAGCATTTAGATATTTTTTGTTGTTGTTGTTTCCATCAGTATGTGATGGAACCCTACAGTTAACAGGCACACAAACCAGAATAGTTTTTGTTGCCAAATGTTCTCATAGTTATCCAGGGAGACTTTTCATGTGTAACTTCCGACCACAGAGCTCCAGAGGTGTTCATAGGGGAGTTCCTTAGCAAAATGAAGAGGGGTTCACTTGTACCGTCTTCAGTTAAATCGTGGGTTGAATCAGCTAAGAATATGGGGCTATATACCATAGGAATATGGTCCTACTTGGGTCTTATGGATAAGTCTGATGGGAGTCTTGTCATTAAAAAAAAAGGTTTTCAA
The DNA here is from genome assembly GCF_043641665.1 of Enoplosus armatus. Lineage (NCBI taxonomy): Eukaryota > Metazoa > Chordata > Actinopteri > Centrarchiformes > Enoplosidae > Enoplosus > Enoplosus armatus. The sequence goes on along the minus strand of NC_092192.1, from coordinate 24,063,667 downwards.
AACATTGGATTAACAGGATGCAAAGGTAGTATCAGAGATGGAGACCTTAAGTCTGTAACTAGAAAGAAAAGGTGTCTCTTTGACATGTTCACTCCCATCTGTAAATAGCTATTATCCATGGAGTGCTTCCACACAAAATGTCTCTCAACAGCTGTGTTTTTACACTGGCCCAGGATCAGTTTGACTGCACATTGTGACTCCAAGTGGACCTATTTTAGTAGTTTTAGCATTTAATGAACCATGTAAAAGTGGGCTATAAACAACATATGTTTTGTTCTATTCTAATCGGTCCTCCCTTGTGTCCCCCCCCCTCCTTGCAGCCAAACCTCACTGTGGAGACCGTGGTTGTCCAGCAGCGTGGATGGACCAGAGCGACACCCACGGAGCAAGCTGTCCTGTGTAAGACGCAACACCTCCGTCGATCTTAGATTACTGATTCACTCACTGTTAGCTGCTTGTTTTCACGGTCTTAGTTCTCAAACCACCACAAGCTATATTGAGAGAAAATGGGGAGGGGGGGGGGCAGCTGAGCGACGTGCCAGCTCAGCACTGACTTAGCCTGGAAACCTAAAAATCACCAGTTTTGAAGTGTTGATGTTTACGCCCTACAGTGACAATAAGCGCTCACTCCCTTTGTCTCTGCCGCCCTCAGCCTTACTCAAGACCCACAGTGCCCAGTGGCTTCTCGTCAGATGGGAAACCTCAGGCCTTCCAGCACCCTGTCAGGTCTGTATCCTCATTCTTTACATATGGATGCCGCCCTAGATATCACACACGAAATCCACAACACACTCGAGAGGGTAGTTTGACTGCAATTCCAGCTATGTGGCAGCATCTGTTTCTTGCTATTTAACCCTTATACTCTACAAACAAGCAAGAACACCTTCCCAGTTACCACCGCTCGATTACCATCAGCACCGGTGACCACATGAGACCACTGTGGTTATGAGCGCCTGATTGTTAACAAGAGCTTGTTCTTTCTCTCTCAAACAGGCTGTTCTGGCCCAAATCCAAGTCATTTGACTATCTGTACAGCGACGGAGAGGCCTTGCTGAGGAACTTCCCCATTCAGGCAACCATCAGCTTTTATTGCGAGTCCGACGGGGAAGATGACGATGATGAGGAGGACTGGGAGGAGGACTGCGACACAGAGGGGTGCCTCAAGCGGCAGTCTCATTTCACCCCCTACAACTGAGTGACGGGGAGCCTACTCCCTTCATTGGTTTTAAACTGCATTTTAAAAGGGTGCACAAGACAAATTAAAGATAAGAATAAACTCAATAATGTGGTAGGTGGCAAACGAACAACAAAAGTCACTGGAAGAGCAAAGTCGAGAAAGAAGCACAATGGAATTACACTACTCATTGTGCAGTGGTGTGCAGCATCTGCTACTCAATGTTGCTTTCTCAGTGTGTTTGGTGAGAGGGGAAAGCCAAGTGTCATGTTCTCCCATTTTGGGATTACTTGTTATGTTTACAGTCAATCTCAGGGTCTGATCCTTCTCAATGTATATAGAATGTAATTACATTTCTAATTTATTATGCATTGTACATAACTTGTACATAAACACATATTTATGTTGACTTATTTTTTATACATTTGTGCATCAGTCTCACTGTGTACTGTCCAAACTGAGGTTGTATACAAATTAAAATAACCTATTTTGGCAATGAAGAATGTTTATCCTCATCTGTTTTCCTCTTTATCTTTATGTGGATTTATTGTGGCGAGGACGTGTCTTCACCATTATTATACCTCCTTCCCACCTTTTGATGTTTGTCCACTGCTTCTGATTCGCGGGAGGGAGTGGAGGTCTGCTCTCCATCTCTTAAAAGGGTGAGATTAAAAGAGAAAGAAGATCGAAAAAGAAATGTGAAGAGTGGGAAACAAAAGGAACAGGAGGACAGGTGGGACTAAAGAGCAAAGGAACTGCCAGGTTAGGAGAAACAGGTAGGAAGTCCATGTTTACTGAGAAATAGAAAGTAGTGTGAAACGGGTAAAATGATAAATAACGATTTAGTGTGAAAGAGAAAAGGACAGACAAACATGGCAGAGAGAGAATAAAGACATACTCCCCAGAGACATCTCTGCAGGGGGTCAAGGGTCACTGGATGCCCCCCGCTGTTGTCACAGGAACGATAATATCAGATTCCAGTTCCAAACTGAGATGAGGAACGACTTTCAAACATTTCAGGAAGACTTGAATCACCTCAGGCAAGAAATCCACCTCATTTTCAGGAGGATAAAAAAATGAAGCCCTTTTTCTCACCTTAAAACAACAAAAAAAAAAGTTTGACTCTGTGAAGTCATAGGCGGCAAGTCAGTCCCAGTCAGTCTGCTTAAACGCAAGCTTTTTCGACCGGAGGATTTCTATCTTCATCATTGTCAATTTCCAAGAGTGAACCACCAAGGAGAGAATCTCCAGAAAAGTTTGGAAGAAAAAAAGAGTGCTGAAAGAGAAGGGAATCCGGTTCCAGACTAGTTTGATTTTCAGCTGACATGACACCGAAGAAACAGGTATGCTGGTATGATCATGTTATTATTTGCTTTCGAGTGTGCTGTTGGACTCAGTTTCATTTGAGACTGGACAACAGGGGGAGCACAGGCAGTTTTAGTTTAAACTTGCGAGTGTCATGGAAATAATTGTAAAGCTTTTCATTTATCGACATCTAACTGGACAATAAAAAGTATCAACAAAAATTTTTGCGAATTAATAAATCCATAAGTACACCAAATTACTAAGTATTTCATTAATTGATGTTTAAATGGGAAATAGAAAGAAGAATTTAAAAAAGAATTTACTAAACTAAACCCTCAAACTAGTTATTAAGACCTCCCAGTTAAGAGGAGGACAAATGGGAAATACAGGAGGGAGAACTGCCCACACCACAATTATCATTAAACCCTGAAGCCATTTGCCTGTAATCCACACACCCTGAGTACGCATTAGCATGCTCATTCTGCGTCACCCAGGACTCTCAGCCTTAGACACCAAGGCCAGCTGCCTGCCAAGCAAAGGCAGATTTCAAACTAGTGTCAAAAATCCAGTTAACAAGACAAAATTCAGAGAATTTGTGTCATTTAGTTATACAAAGATTGATTGCTCGCCCTCCTGGCCTTGCTCATCTGACCATAGCTCAGTATAAATGCCTATTCATACAACGAAAGTATTCTGTATTAAAGATATTTGGAAGGAGATAGAGAACAGTACAGTACAGATAACAACAATGGGTGACCCCACTATTTTGCGGGACACTGTTGAAGCTGTTGTGAGGGGGGGGGGGTTGGATTTCAAGAACGTCACATCAAAATGAGATCAAAAGCTGAACACGAGGCATTGATTTGTAAATTAGGAAGGAGAGAGAGAAACACCGACACAGACAGACATGCACAGCAACAGCAGTATTTAACAATAACAATGTTAATAAACAGAAATATGAATAATAATTGTAATTGGGGAGAGTCAAGCAGGCCCAAGGCGGCAGGCGGTCCATAACAACGATCTACAGGAACCTGCGAGACAAGACAGCACAATGAAAAATGAAGGTACAAAGTTACTAACATGTATTAATGGGACACGAATGTGCACAGATGAAGAGAGAGAGGAGGAAAGAGGAGTTCAGTGCATGGTGGCGCAGTGGTTAGCACTGTCGCACAGGAGGTAAAGCTGTTTAGAGCGGGTTGGGGGTTCGATCCCCAGCTGCCCCCGTCATGTCGAAGTGTCCTTGAGCAAGACACTGAACCCTAAGTTGCTCCCGATGGAGACCAGCACCTTGCATTGCAGCTCAGTCGCCATCGGTGTGTGAATGTGTGAGTGAATGGGTGAGTGAGACGTAGCTGTAAAGCGCTTTGGGAACCGTGAAGGTTGAAAAGCGCTATATAAGTGAGATCATTTACCATTTACCATTCATCATGGGAAGGGCCACTCCAAGGCAAGCCTGAGCCCAGCCCTGACTATTAGCTTTAACAAAAAGTTTTAAGCCGTACTCTACTCTTAAAAGTAGAGAGTGTGTCGGCCTCCTCTAAATATATCAGGTTTTGCAGCTGTTTCCGAGGTTCCTGTGTTCGAAGGTAAGTCCGTACCGCCTGAGGCCAGGAGGTGATGAATTCTGTCTCTAACAGTTAGACATGTATCTTTAAAGAAGCTCATGAAGTCATTACTGCTGAGGGTTATAGGAATACACAGCTCGATAGAGCGGTGACTCTCTGTACACACTGATATCTTGAGAGTGATAACTTGTGTCAAAGCCTTGTCTCATGAATGAAAAATCTCTGTTACAAAAAGAGTTGTTAAATAATGGGCCGATAAGAAAGGATTCTGTAGAAAGACTTTTAGATGTCCAATTTCAATGCCATATGCCGATGGTGTGAGTAAAACAGTGTGTGGGTTTATGTACAGAGAAGCCGATTGAATCCAATAATGAGATAAACTCAGTACTAAGGCTATCACTATCAACTTCCACATGAATATTAAAATCACCTACAATAATTACTTCAGTTTTAAGGACTAAACCTGAGAAAAATTCAGAGTGTGGACCTAGAGTGCGGTACACTATAATGAATAAAATTGGCTCTAGGGTTATTTATCATTAGGCCTTACACATCATAGAGAAGGTCCAAACGCTGTCCGTCTGTGTCAATTGTCAACTTTTCTGTATCAAGTGCTAGAGAGATTTGGATTTAAAGAGGACATCACATGCACGCAGCAACACCAACGTCATTCCATCCTGACTGTTCAAAGAACTCTCCTTTAAATAGGCCCACAATCTACTGCACAATCAGTTTGTCTGTCTCTACTTTATCTGCGCCTTCTTGAACTGTGTTATTCTATGAATAATGCGTTCAACCCAATACAATCCTCCCATGCTTGTCAGCGAGAGAATAAAACCAGGAAGTGTTTGGTTGCCACCCTCTTCAGAACGCATGGTAACTATTAGTGATGGGGGGAAACGTAGCTTTCTGAAGCACCGGACCTCTATGAGGCGACTTGAAAATGGTTCACTGTTTCGAAGCATTTGATGGTCACAAATAGCAACATCTGCTGGCCAAATGCTTTGTGGACGGATTCAATCTGAGACCATGATGGAACAGTCGGTCATCTTGTCCAATAAAGCTTGTAATATAAAAAGGGATCTCTTGTAAACACTGCTTTGTTTTTAAATGCTGAGGCAGATTGATGAGAACGTGCTGTATTCAAAACGCAGCGCATCACCTCTCTGATACGAGCGTGACCCAACAAGGCCTCATTTGCGAAGGGTCACGTGACTTTTGGCAAACAGAGCGTCAAATATCTTGCTAATAGCTGCAATACGTCTACTTTGAAAGCTTGATCCTGTGTTGATCCAAGCTCGAACGGCTTGTTTCAGACAGCGAGTGAACTGAGGGGCTGCATGAGGGGCCAGTTGAAGATAAATCAGGAATCTTTTTTGAACTGTGAATCATGCCAAGCTGCTCAAGTGGACTCACAACATGAAAATATAGAACTGGGAATGAGCATAATAAGTCCCCTTTTATGTCATATTAGACACTCAAATGGCAACGATGATGTTGCACATGACTGAAACTGAACGTGCTCTTGCTCATAGCCTGCAAAACTCAAAGTTAACTGAGCCAGTCGATAACCAGCTTCATAATGCCGGTGATCAAACTAAATATGTCCAAATACCTGCGTCGTATTGGACAGCATTCATTTAATTACGTGTACCTAATAAACTGGCAACTGAGCATTTGTAATTTGTTATTTAGTTTTTGTCACTGCATGTGCGTTGTAAGATAAGGCCATGTGGGCAAGACATACAATATTTGAATATGTTAATAAACATTTGCAGGGATAAGAAAAAGAATCCTGTTAGTCCTGGTGTCCACCACAATGGTGGTAATTGACTTCTACTATACTGGTATAATACAGGCACCTACGCTATCAACACAAGTAATAACAGTAGCAAATCATGCAACGATTTTATAATCATTCATTTGTTTTTTTCTAAAATGTTGTGAAATAGCCACGTGAGCGCGTGGCTGACAATGCCGGGAAGCCGAGTATTTCGGGTGTGGCTTTTTGTGTGGAGTTGTATCTGCACAACCTATGGTTGCGAGAGGCGGGAAATCTGGGACAGATTTACGTCCGCGAGTCACTTTAACCGAATGAAAAAAAACACCCCTCCGTTAATTTTTGGACCCCCCCCCCCCCCCGCATCCAGCGCCCGTTCATAAAACCTCCACCAGGCCTGTGTGAGCAGTTCTTCTCTCTCATATATATATATATATATATATATATATACCCCCCCTTCTTATCATTTCAGTAGAACTTCCCCCCCGCCCCCTTCCTGCGTCAGTCGACAATTGTCAGGGCTGCCATTTGCCAGTCGCAGGGATTCCTCCTCTCCAATTGGCTCGCAGATACGTCAATCGCGGACATTTGGTGACTCGTGTGGGAGTTCCCCTGGAGTCGGGAGATGGAAGGGAGAAGGCTTCCACCGAGCCGAATGAAGGTAAGAAAGACTCTTCGCGTTCATTTCTCTTCAGCGAGGTAGAGAGGGGGCTGGCCGCTACGTGCCATAATTAATTCAATATTCTTAAGCCGTAGATTGGTCATAGTAGTGGGGTATAGTGTGTGGTCTACACAGTATGTCGTTGGGGGAGAAAATGACTTAAAGTCAACATGAGTCTTGATAATGAATTTTTCATATGCAGTTATAGAAGCTTGAGAAGGCTTCCATTTAATAATGGTTTGGGTTCAAGGCGGAGGTTTATCATTTAATTTGATCTAGCTTGCAGTATTTTGGCTTACAGTTGTAAAAACAGGATGCTACTTGATGAATATTATTGTGAGTGTATGTGTGTGTGTGTGTGTCTCAAATGTTAGTCCCAATAGACTATTTCAGGAGAAGGCCAACACTTCGTTTTTTTAATTTCTATTGTTTTGATATTCTACATATCCCATTTAAAACAGTTGTTTTATCCTAATTATTCAAGTTGGTGGTTTTGATTCAGAGCCTTCCCGATCTCTTTCTCTGTTGCTATGGAAACCCCCCACCCCATCCCGCTCCATCCCCTCTCCATGTATATTTATAGTAGCCTATATTTGCCAGAGGTAGGGCTAAATGGGGGCCCGTCTGCATGTAAAAAAAAAAAAAGAAGCTCCCTGTAATATTTCACAGAGTGACATGCATTAACTAAAACTGTCTGTTTCCCCCGGTGGTGTCAGACAGAACCAAAGGTGAGGTCAGTCAGTTACTCCAAAGTTAATAGCCTAACAATGACGGTAATAAAGAAAGAAAAAGGATGAGGCAGATGCAAGAAGGAGAGAAAAGAAAATATGACTTGTGGATCTGGAAAAAAAAGGAAACTACGCAACCTTCAGACCACAGCAAATTCCTTGTAATGTATGTTACTTGGCAATAAACAGTTTCTGATTCTGATTCTGATTCTGATTCTGATTCTGAAAACTGAAATTAAAGGAAGATTTTTAAGTAAGTGTTAGAAATCCATTAACTACTATTAACATGCCAGTATACAAACCAATTTCAAAGCACACCACCGATTTCAGATTGTTTCCCTACGTTTCCTGCGTCAACAATCCGCATCCTCTCCCCCAAAGTAGGCCATTATGGCTTGTTGCTCCAAGTCTTCAAGATTGAGGGCCTGGATGGCTGCTCTTGAGCAGCAGAGTGCCGGCAGGAATGATGCCGGAGTGGTTGTAGTGTCACAGGACTACAATCAGTGTCCAGGCCAGTATGTAATCTGTGTGCATGAAGGGTTAATCGAAGTCTGTGGGTAAATTCTGAACCTGTAAACCCGTGCGTTCCATGGCAGCCAGAGTACATTTTCTTGCATGAGCAATATGAGCTTTTCCAACTACGATATAATCACGGAAACACTGTGTGAACGAATGATTGTTTAGCCCTTGTGCCAGAAAGCAGTTATGTAGAAGCCTGAGGAAAGGTTGAGTGCAGTGTTTGTCATTATTCAATCAAGACTTGCTCTCGGGGGTTTCTGAAGCAGCTGCTCAGATCTGGTATTAACATCTGTCCTGGGTGATCCGATCACAAGTGGACAGCTCTGATGCCAGGTGTCAATGCACCCAAGACGCACTGAGGACGCACTGAGACCCGATCGCTCCGACCACATTCGGAGGTAGGTCTGGGCCGCTTGTGTCCACATTCTTTAACAAGTAAAGTTAAAGCTGTCTGTCCATCAGGAAACTCCGCAAATCACCGAGAGTTGAGGCAGAGCAGCCGGAGGACATCAGAGGAAAAACCAGAAAACATTTTCTCCATAAAACACACAAGTTCCACCAGAATCAGGGAATAAAGTTATAAAGTTGCGTTTTTGTACAGTAATCAGTGATGCACCCAGAAACACAGCATCATGTTTTTCCAACCTAATTTTTGTCTCACTTGTGGTCTGATTAACAGTAAATTCATCAAATTCGGGATAAAAACCGACGGAAATGAGGTACGTGTTTATTTGCATATGGAGCGGGGGAAGTGACATCCGATCACAAGTGGTCACTCGAGGCGCATGCGGAGACGCATGTTGGTACCAGGTCTGAGCACGGCCTGAGAGTGGAGTAGATGTGTCGTTATCCAATAATAAGTTGACAGAGTGTGTGTGTGTGTGTGTGTGTGTGTGTGTGTGTGTGTGTAGGCTGTTGGTGATGTCATATTTTGCAGTTTAGTTTTTATCAGTCAAGTCCAAAAATAGCAAGATTACAGTAGTATGCTAGTAATGGCATGTATAATCAGTGCCATCTTGTTGTTGTTCTAAAAGGTAAGACACAGTGAAACACCATTGATCCCCAAGGAGAAACTACGCAAATGCAGCAGCAGAAGAATTGACAATAATTGGGATAAAACATGACATGATTAAACACTAACGGCAAAATAGAACGTAAACAAAAGGAGGATGATGTCAGCATGTCGCTGATGAATGATACTCACTTTCTCAACCAACTAGAAAATATGTTTTTATGTTATTGTGTTTGATGGATTATCGGTGATTTGATTGATGACTCATGGAGCCCAGCATGCAGTGTGTTAAGTGAGGTGTTGTTCCATCACAGGCCTCCACGCCAGCTTCAGTGGTGCTGAAACCAGAGTTTTACATCTGAGCATACATCTTGACAGTGAAGAGGTCCTCTCCATATTGTTTTTGTTTTTTTGCAATAAAACAAACTACAGATGCCCAATGGCAAATAAACATGGAGGATTTTCATAGTTTGACTTTTTATTCATCACTTGACCATGACACATTCCGTTGCCTACAGGCGTTAAACTCGAGCCTAAGTATCAGCTAATATGTCTAGGCAACCAGGTCCTCATCATTGTGTCTGAGTGGAGACGGGGAAGTGGCTGTTGAAGCCTTTTGTGGCGCATCAGGTGAGGAATGCAGAAAGGAAGCGATCCAGTTTCGAGAAGAGGGCTTACTTCATTCAGTGAAATTATTGTGCGAGTCGGGGTATCTAACGCTGTGCTGTGTTCTCCCCACAGGTCTGCGGTCTGTCAGAGTGTGAGTAGCAGGGCAGGAGCATGGCTGCCGGTAAGCACATAACACACACACACACACACACACACACACACACACACACACACACACACACACACACATCCATCAGCTCAGATCCATAATGTTCACAAACGTCTGGTTTGTTGCGTGGCTTGCTGTTTCAAACATAGGTCAACCTCTAGTTGTCCCATCAGTCTTCCTGTGGGAAGCCCTCAATGCGAGCGGGGGTTTTTAGTGGTGGATCTTGTCAAGACCTGTCCCCTCGGACCTGACTCACCACCTATTTCTTTACCTCTTAACCTCAGTTCTGATGCTTTCTTGCTGCTGCATGTCACGGCAGAAGAATATAGCCCCAAAATCTATGTGATGATAAACTGTCACATTTACCCGGATGATTGTAAATAGTCGAGATGAGTTCTGTGTTGCGTGATATTTCCCTGTGCTGCTGTAAAAATATTTGGTTCTTTGTATAGTATATGCAAAAAGTGTCCAATCCTTGCCTTTCACAGCTTCTGTAAAAAGATCAGCTTCAAAGTACTCAGAGGCGCACCCACAACAACGCAGACCTGTCTGTGAATGTGTTGAAGTATCCCCATGAGACTGTTGAGCAATCCTAATGCGGATAGCTGAATTTTTCAGGTTGTGTTTTCGCTCCTGTGTTGCAGCGTTCCTCGATGGTAAGGATGCTCACTCCGTCCTGAAGCGGTTCCCTCGCGCCAACGGCTTCCTGGAGGAGTTGAGACAGGGGAACATCGAGCGGGAGTGTGGCGAGGAGAGCTGCAGCTTCGAGGAGGCCAATGAAGTGTTCGAGAACAAAGAGAGAACGGTGAGCCCAGTGCCCAGGCGACTCCTGTCGTGTTCGTCAGCTACTCAGTCATCAATCGTGGTGGCGGCGTGATAGCAGGATTTATCGAAAGATGATCAGGATCCAGAGTCAGGCCTCTATGTGATCTCTTTTTATGTGACAATGATTCTGCCATGTCATCAACAAATGACTAGTGTGTGTTATTCCACATGACAGGGTCCGCGGATCCTTAAAATGTCTTAAAATGTCTGGAATTGTAGAGGGGGGGGGCATTAAATTTGATCTGGGGCTGAATGAATGAGCTTATTTGTTTGTACGTTAAATAGGTAGTGTACACTCCGCTTGGTGTATATATATATATATATATATATATATATATATATTTATGTATGTTTATATCAAGCTGCCATCTCTATATAGTCTAGTTTGGCGATTTCTTGAGGTCCTCAGAGCACCATTTTCTTTCAGCTGGTCGCTTATACCCTCAATAGAGCCTGGACTTCACTGTCGGTTTCTCCATGTTTTGGAGCATTTTTTAAGGCTACTGTTCCCGGTTACACAGGTTTATAGCATGCACTTATGTCACTCAAGGTTCCTCTACTCTACTGTGAATGTAGGCGGTAAAAAAAAAGTCCCTCAAAATGTTGTTCAAAGAACTACGATCCTTGCCAGTTCTCAGCTGCCCCCTGAAAGATTTCATCATCAGTCGGGCACCCCTCAGTCAAAATTCAGTCGAGCAGGTTTTTGGTTTTTTTTGTGCCAGGGTGTTTCCGGGGACATCCCACACCGGGTGCAGGCATCTGTGGACCCGGAACCCAGGCTGCCTCTGAGCGAGATTGAGGCAGCTGCCCGGTTCTGCTTGGAAGTGGTGAATTTACTGGTCACGGCAACTTCACACGATATAGTCTCTGGCTTTTATTTGATATCTAGTGTCGGCAAAAAATGTTGCACATTTAGTGTAGTTAGCACGTATTAGCTCGGAGGGCTGACTTGACTTGTTTACTATATTACTGAACGTCGCTGTCACCCTGAACGTCCCGCCGAACGTCCCCATTCAAAAGTCTGGCAATTTAATAAAGCATTGCTTGATAGTCTATATGAAAAAAAAAAGAAGAAATGAATAGTCAAATATTTGTATTGACCAGCCAAATCTCGACTGACAAGATTCTGAGTCGGGTACAGCCCTATTTAGAACTAAGAAAAAGATCCTCCGGTCCGAAAACGCCTATTATCAACAAGAAAACATTGTTTAAATACCTTCGGACCTTAGCTTTAAACAATGGATTTCTGGGTGTCTGGTTAAGATTTTAATTAGCAATCCCATGTCAATATGTGATGCACATTTGACATGCACTGCCAACAGACGTGTGTTCACAGTGCAGCGGTAAAGAGGAACCTCCAGGGAGGGCGCATTGTAGCACTGGGTTTTGCCTCAAGTGAGGCTAAGCCTGAGATCTAACCTGACTGAAACCAGGCTAGTCCAGGGGAATATGGTTCCTGGTTTGACTGGTAATCTGGCTTTATTAGACACCCCTACGGCTACTTTGAAATCCACATATACATGCGGCGGAGCAGCAGTCACATTTCTCCCCTACCCCGACATTAGTGTTAGTTTCAATTTTAGTCTGACACTGAATTCAGAATGAACCCAAGGTGTAGAAATGTATCTCCTGTGCTTCCCAGATGGAGTTTTGGAGGACTCGCAGCGTCTACACAGTGAGCAGCAACGGCGAGGGGCGCTCTGAGCGTGCCGACACTGTCTACATGGTCGTTCCTCTGCTGGGCGTGGCCCTGCTCATCATCATCGGCCTCTTCCTCCTTTGGAGGTGCCAGCTTCAGAAGGCCACTCGCCGGCGGCCTGCCTACACCCAGAACCGCTACCTGGCCAACAACCGCAGCACCCGCAGCCTGCCGCGCATCCTGGTTCACCGGGAAACGGCAGCACACACCGAAAGCTCGCACCAGGAGTCCGGCTCACATCCGACGGTTGTAGTGAGCGGTGCTGAGAGAGGAGGAGGAGGAGGTTCCCAATCGGACTCCCACGGCCTCCACCAGCAGAACACTCGCGCCCTCTATGTCCAGGACTCCTCCCTGTCGGTGGCCTCGCGGTTGTCCGGCGCCACGCCACCTCCATCTTATGAAGAGGTGACAGGACACCTGGAGAGCAGCGGTGACGAGACCTCAGCACCTTCATACAGCGACCCTCCACCCAAATATGAGGAGATCATAAAGGAGAAATGAAACATGAATGAAAAAAAAGTGCCACAAGATGGCAAAAAAAAGTGGTTTCTGCCTCAGTTGGTGCTGCTGGCTGCAGGCTGCTGAAACCCATATTGTAATTCCCATATTTTTTGCACCATGTAATACTTAATAATTGAAGCTCTATGTTGCAAGCTGGGCTTTTGCACTGGACACTGACTGTAAGGTTTCCTTGCCAACTGGCCCGGCGCTTTGTCTCTGTCTGTCAGTGGACATAGAGTACGATTCTTTAAATTGTACGTACGCAGTCGAGAGCGGAAGCACTGGGACTCTGAGCCGAGCTTGTTGATTGGTCGAAAATTCTCATGGTTTATGGTTGTTTTAGATCGTTCACAAACGGACAGTGGGGCATGTGTGTGTAGGCAAGATTAAAGAGCACTTAGAAACACCTCAAACTTTCAAGGAAAGACCCACAATCAACAGCCAATTGGGCTCAGATTTCTCTTCTCACTCTAAATCTGCACTCCACGTTTGATAATCTGATAGTTGATTAACTGCCAACATCAATGAGCTCATTCACTTCCCCAACACTTGCTCCATCGTCTGGATCTCGACCGTTGCCGCCTCCACGCACCAGCTGCCGTCCGCTTGTCCGAAAGCGCTTCCTTTTCTCACAATTCAGTGATCGCAAACTCGAGATGTTCCCCCTCACGTGCTGTGTGGACGGCCATTTAGTTCTCAGACAGGACAGGACCTGAAACGATATTGCATTATTAAAAAAATAATAGTAAAAAAAAGCCTCTGAAAGGGGTGCCGGCCATGGCCTTATGGTGATGATGGAGAGGAAGGAAACACGCACTCTGTTGAGCTGTGTGTGACTGATTCTCACCAAGTTCTTAGTAAGAATTCCTCAGTGCTGTGCCATACAGGGGCAAGTTTGTTTTGTTTGTTGCCAAATGGACACTTGTCATGACACTTAATATACGCTCTACCTTACTATGACCACCAGTCTTACCATCTACCTGAGGACCAAACTGATATCTACTCTGCCACAAGCCTATTTCCTCTCCTGCTGTTTGTGATGGGGCTTTGTATCACAAAGTTTCTATCCAACCTTTACAGTTCTGGTATATTTGTTTGTCTGGGTTAGTAGTGATTAGTTAAATCAACAAAAAAATTAAAGTTTTGATAATCAATTAAGCAAAATTGCTTGCTCCAGCCTCTCCATTGTGAGGATTTGCTGCTTTACTCTGTTTTATATATATATATATTGTTAATGTAAATGTAATGTCTTTGGGTTTTGGACTGTTGGTCCATAGAATAATTCATAATGAAAATAATCAGTAGTTGCAAGGCAAGCGTAAATGCATCATTCTGCCCTCCAAAAGCCAAATAGTAGAGTATTAAACTCCTGCTCACCATTAGTGGACCTAAAATCCTAAAACCCCAACCTTCCCATCAAGTGACTTTCCCTGGCCGTGCCATGAAATGTGGGACAAGCGGAGGCCGCTACAAAAATGTGGGGCAGGTTCAAGTTACGAGATGTACTCCTCCACCGAGACGATCCAAATACACACAAACACGTACGCTCACACATGCACAATCGCAATTCTGTGCGTGCAAGTTTTTTTTTTCGACTGCGTGGACCGTATTGCGCGTCACGTGCACGAAGAGCACAGTTGGCAGTATGAGTCAGTACGGCAACCTTGGCTGCAGCTGCGGAATGGATTGAACTGTGCCTCCGTCACACCACTTTGTTCATAATTGTTGCATTTTACATGGTGCGGTCAGTGTAGCAGTGTAGTTGTGTGAGTGGTCGAAAGATACAAATGTTTAAAGTCTGTGCAGACCAGTGTGAACATCAATTAATCAAAATGAAAATTTAAAAAAACCTCTTCCTCAGATACCATGGTATCTGTGGTGATACATATCTATCACATGACTGATCAACGTGTTGTATATAAGGAAACCACAAACAGGTTTGGTGAATACAGCGTGGTGTACTGGAGAAGAGTAAAAGAAAAAAAGAAGTGCAAAATACAAATGCAGTGACACGTGCGGAATACACAGGCAGAATCACCCTTCCGTGTTTCAGTGAATTATTTTCGCTAGGATGGCACAGACACTGTCACACCTCTCCCGCACGGTGTAATATTACGCACAGCTGTAACAGCGTGGACACGCATTCATTATGTAACTCTTCCGGTGCGACGCCAGGATCGAACTCATCAACTTTGTCAGTGCTTTTTCCACCAGTGAGCGAAAAAGAAAATTCAGCTCATTCATTGAGATCCTTTGTAGAGTAGCAGCAAACCACCAAACAGCTTGTTTTATTATCTTGGTTCCAGATTTAAGGACTGTTTAAGAACTTTTTTTCCCCCGTTGGATAAATAAGGAGGACAAGACATGAAAGAGTATTATAGTTATTTCGCCTATATTAACTGTATAGTTTACAGAATTAGCACCAGCTCCGGTATCCATGCCAGCAGCTGCAGCACCAGTACAGGCTACATCTGCTGTCTGTTTACTGTCCGTCGCATTTTATGTGTTGCCCTTTCAGTATTTGAATATGGAAAATATATATGAATAGAATCATACACGTATTTATTACTATTTCTAATCTATTTAAACTCTTTTAATGCACAAATGGAAGGAACTGGCGGGGTTACATTTCACTGGGATCGTACCTCGTATGGTTACACGTGACAACCTTGATTGGTTTTATGCAATGGTAAGCAAATACATAGAACAAATCTAAAACAGCATGCGTGGTTTGCAAAATGGCTGGCCGTGATCCGTTCGCCTGGCGGCCACTGGGAGCAACAGCTTATGTTTTTGGGGGGTTCCGCTGTAGCCAAGACTTCGTCTTCCGCGTGCCGGCCGTTGTTTACAGTCCGATTAGCAATCTCAGAACCTATCGTCGTTCATCTGACAACGATTTGAATGCAGATTCTTTTTAAAAGAAGCCAATAAAAAGTCAACCTCTGGGGTCCCACGATTGATAAAAAAACGTAAATCGTCGTCAGACAATAGCCCATGCATTTTGGCCAGTGCACGGACTGTTTACCTGCGTGCAACCAAAGCCCGCTCACACGTGATCAGTCAGTACAACTCGGGACCACAAATGGGAAAACAAGAACCGCTTCCGATACTAAAACCATGTCCCTTGCCTCCAGATTCTGCATCCACATGCAGCTATCTGTTTACAGAGATTAGCCCTGATGTAAAGTATACATGATCCATGCAAAAGCAGTGTGGCTTAAGCCCCTGGTGTAGCTTTACAATCATATTAATTTATATAAAACGGATGTGTGTGTGACTCAAGGGACAAATAATTGTGTCTGTAGTTGAGTTCGAGCACCAACACTGCCAGTTTTGTGTGTATATTTTGCAGAGTGAGGTTTTCATTCTTGTTGAATATTAGTGGAGTTTTTTACCTCACCACGTCGGATAAGATGCACTTACAGCTTTCCACCAGTGGCTTATTTTTGTATTCTATTCTATTGTACTCTGAAGTTCTTCACTGCCTTTCCTACAGCCTGCAACTTGTTCACATGGGCCTTTGTTTCCACCACATTCCAAAAAGAAATATCTACTGTTTGTAAGTAAGTAATAAATGGTTGAATTATGTATGTTTCACATAAAACTGATTTTCTTATCACCAAAATGGATGTATATTTAATAATATTATTTAATATTTTCTCTCTTGTACCACTTTGACCTTGGCCTTTTTTTGAACTTCGATTGATATCAAAACGCGCGTATTTGTGGATATTTTTCCGCCAAAGCTGTGTGGATGAAACGTTGTACTTCGTCCACCTTTACAAACGGCAGACATTGTGCTGTCTGTGCAGGTCTAGCTCCGATTCCAGTGTTACCAGCGAGGAAGTCCGTCTTTGTGTGTCCTCCTCCGGCACTGCTGCTTTACTGTGCGGCGCGATGCTACCACTGTATAGTTTACTACAGCGCAAGCTACTTTGGATGCAACCAAAGGCCAGCCTTGTAGCCCTGTCAGAAAAAGCTGTGTTAGCATTGCACGCCACTGAGTTAAATACTAATCCAAATCCAGCAGCCAATGCCAACATAATGAAGGTTTTAGCCGACAGCGTAAGAATTGATTAAGCTCTCTGATAGAAGAGATGAAGCGATTAGCTGGTTCGCTGATTCATTGAACAGAACAGAAAGTAAATCCAACAAAAATTTTGATAATTGTTTGAGTCATTTATCAAGCAAAAATATAATTCACTCGTTCCAATCTCAAATGTGAGGATCGCCCAATATTTCTCTCTTTTTGTTTTTATATTCCATTGTAAACTGAATACCTTTGGGATTAGTTTTTGGCTCTGGGAAAAGATGAGGGATGTGATTTTTTTAAATTTAGTTCATCCCACCCTGATGGTGCCGACTATTTACTGGCGTTTACCAACCTGTTTGCATTTCTGGAGAAGCTGGAGATGCCACTCTGGCTCTCTGTATTTTCCTGCCTTTTTTTTGCCAATCACATGCCTGAATTGTAATGGGCATTTTATGGCGGGGGGGGGGGGGGGTCCTGCATTTTATAGACTAAGAAAAAACTATCGACTACTACTCCAAGATGTTTGTTGTTGTTGTTGTATCACAGTACGTAATAACCTAAGGTGTTTCTTTAATTTTGTCCACCCTGCAGTTTTCATCAGAGCTTCACCAGCAGAAGAAAAACAATTGAAAAATGTTAAATGGACCGATTTCGGGTGGAGGAATACTAAGGTATTGCTTTGGTTTCAGAAGGTTTAAATATATATATATAATATATTAATATATTAATGTTCCCGGTAAGATACTATAATATACAATATTATGTACAGTGTATTTGCATAATTACTGGTTAATTATGTTCATATTGTATTTATAGGAAAAGGAAAAATCGACTGTTGGTTTTCATTCCAGCACTTAACCTATTTAAAGTATTATCTCAGTGTGTGTGTGTGTGAGAGAGAGAGAGAGAGAGAGAGAGAGAGAGAGAGGGTGGGTGGGTGGGTGTGCACGTACTCTACACACTCTCATGCGTCTATACTTGTTTGTGCGTGTGCTGACATGTGCCAAAACAGCATACACTGAGATCTCTGTAGTCGTCATTTGTATAGAGAATAACATATCCACCGTTTCTTATTGTGTATTAAGACAAATCATCCAGTGCTCTTCAGAGTAATAATACTGTACACCTTTTTATTTTGTGGTTTCTTCCTCCTTGTTGTGAATCTTAGTGACCAAGTACCAGTCCCTGGTTACAAATATCAGTGAGCCAAGATATATAAGTGGAGATTAGTGATACTGATATTTGGCAGCCTTGGACACGTTCACAAACTGACTTTTAGAGGGTTATACTTTCACAGTCTGTAACAGGTACCATGGCTGTGCGGGCACAGGAAGTGTTTTCTTTACCCTTGAGTGTCAAATATTTGTAAATATTTGAATCCTGTAGACAACTAGTCATGTAATTGGTGGATTCAAATAAAGGATTTAAAATGTGTGTGTGTGTGTGTGTGTGTGCTGACATGCACATTTTTGAACAGCGTCCGTGCTAAAAAAGACATGGAGGCAATTTCTATCTGACCTCTGGTGACGTTGAGAGGCCATTGACCCCAACTCAGGATTTTTTCTGGGAAGATTTGGCCCTCATGAAAGGCATCCCGTGTGAACATCAGAGTCCGTCTCTCAAGCTGCAGGGAAGAGAAATGACTTGCAGATCCAAGTCTCCACATCCAACGAGCCATCCATGTTTTGACGTTTCATCTCAAAACCTTGCTCCCTAGGGTCCTCACTTGTCTCAAAAGGTTTGACAGCATCTCTGGCCACAAGCTCAATATTAATAAGGGTGAGCTTTTTCCTATAAACATAAATGTGAGTAACTTTCCACTTTCAGTTGCACCCTTTGAACTAGCTTTGGATGAATTTAAATACCTCAGAATTACTGTCACGCGGAAATATGCCAATTTGTTTAATAAGAACTCCCAGGTTTTCAGTTATATTACTGGGCTGCCAACATCCACAGCAACCTTTACTGGCCACAAGGCCATTGTGGTCCCAGTGACTGGGTTCCTACATGGATACAGATAGAGGAGGCTTCCTACAAACCATCATCCCTGACAGCATTAGTCTGCTCCCTACTAACTTTGATACCCAAACATCCACACTGTAATCCGGTAGTCAATCAGTCTTTGCGCATTTGGACGCAGTTCACATCCCATTTTGGACAATCATTTCCATTGTCCTCTCCCTGCAATAGAAACCCAGCATTTCCTCCATCATTGAATGATAGTGTCTTTATGCTCTGGTTTAAAAAGGGAATTAGAACATTTAAAGACCTGTACATAGGACGTTTACTTCCTTCTCCCAGTTATCTTTAAAGTTTAACCTCCATAAGACCCATTTTTTTACCCAATATTTTCAGATTCTCTGTGGTAATAGCTGGTTCTCTTCAATTGGAAATCCAACCATCCACCTACTACTATTAACTGGGTACGTGTACTGGGCAATTACTGGGTAATTTCAGCAATATTCATTGCGGCTGTAGTAAATATAAAACCAGGACAAACAGTTTGAGATGATGTTATGATGTTACACACTCTGGTGCAAGTTGCGTTGAAACGAATGTACGTAACCTAGATAAGGTCTGTGTTGGATTATGGCAGTGTAGCATATGGATCAGTGGCCAGGTCCCTTATGATGTAGGATTCAGGCACAGGCATTGAGAGAAAACTATGTTGACCAACACAAGACATTCATATTTACAAATGGAACCAGAGACTGGGCACACAGGTGCTGCATTCTTCATCCCTCACTGTATCAGACCATCTTTCAGTGTACACAGCTGAATTACTCGGAATATCGTTAGCATTGCAATGGGTGGAAGAAAATAACCAACCCAGTGTTGTAATCGTAGCAAATCTTTCATATGCTACTCAGACTACGTGATAGGGGATTGGATATCTCCTTCCTTTGGGTTCCTGCTCATGTAGGGGTGGAAGGAAATGAGAAGGTTGACATATTGGCTGAACAATCATTAAAACGACAGTTAACCGACATACAAGTACCGTTAAGTAAAGCAGAGGTCAAAACTATCATGAAGGATTGTGTGTGTAAAAAACCTGGCAGGAATACTGGGACTTAAGTGACACAGGAAGACATCTGTACAGCGTTCAAAAACATGTAGCCATTAGGGGAATATGAAGCGTTGGCCCAAAGGAAGAGATGGTCATTACTCAAAAATAGCACATACAGGTTTAAATCAAACACCCAGAATAGGCAAGCGCTCGACTGGACTATGCACTCACTGTAATAAACCGGAAACTGTACTGTTTATACACTATGTACTGATAGATTGCATAGGTATAGGTATGATGGAGAAAGAAGGGAATTAATATCAGTACTAAATGGTGGAAAACATGATATTACACTGGAGAATCTGTTTGGAAAGACATTATTAAAAGTATGCAATCTTCTAATTCATTACTTAAGAGTAACAGGAATAATCGACAGAATTTAATTAATTAAATCTATTTTATTTCATTCGTTTTGTTTTGTTTTCTGCCAATCTACAGCGCCACGCTCCAGTCCAGTAGGTGGCGGTAATGCGCCTTTACGCTGGTTTGCCAACCGCCATTAAAACTCAAAGAAGAAGAAGACGAAGAAGAAGAAGTCACTTTGTGCATAGATATAAAAACGTTTTGTACTGCTTAATCACGTCTGTCATCCGTTATTGAGGTACTTAATTACTTTTAAACATATACTTATGCTCCTCGTCATAGCACTGCGTCTTGTCGTGAGTTGTGAAACGTGACCTCTTGTTAGCTAACTTACCGTCAGCAACCTGTTGCTAACTAGCCGACTAGCTTTGCTTTTCCTCGGATTAGCATTGCTGCAGGGTACGTCACATTCCCAATTACACAAACGCTGTCAGTAAAGTTGTGTAAATATCCCCGTTAGCATTCGGATAAATTAATTTAACACTAGTAGCGTTAATGAACTTTGTGAAGTTGCTATAATAACGTGTGCTCCTCGATTGAAAAGAGTTGAATAGAAAGAATAGAACATTTGGCAACAAAAACTATTCTGTTTTGTGTAACTTTAACTTTAATTTAAAGGTTTGTGACAGCGTGCCACATACTGAAAATGGCTTTCAGTTCTGATAAACTGAGCCTCCGCCGTTGCTTAGCAACCATTTGGACTGGTTTCGTTAGCTGGCGTTAGCGTTACTTCTTAAACTAACGAAGCTCGCCACACTTTTTCGACACAAAGTGGAACTATAGCCGCCTAAATACCTTGAGCCAACGTTAACGTAACGTTACCTAATCGTCGGCCCTAAAGCAACAGCGAGGACAATAAAACCAGGGCCAGTAACAACGTTCGTTAGTCCTAAATCCAGAATGAATAATGAAATGTAACAGTTGCATAACGGAAAGACACTGCTACCTCTCCATGGTTTCTCAGCTTATTAGTTTATTCACCCACACCACAAGACAGCTGATGGAAATCCACAATAAAGAAAGATTTTAACTTTCCTGTTACGTATATCGTACAAGTATCTCTGCAAATGTTAAAAGCATATATATATATATATATATGCTTTTAACATAGGAAATCTATTTGCATCTCAGTGTTGCTCAGTCCGTCTCTAAAAGAGGAGGAGGTTTTATAATACAAGTAAAAGTAAGATGCTTTAACTAGAAACTTTGTTTTATACAGGTGTTGTCGTATGATGATGGCATTCACTTTGTACCCAAGGGAGATGTCCCAGGACCCTGGTCGTGATCCGGTCTTCATGGAGGCCATCGACAAAAACATGCGTGTCCCGGAACGCCTGAGTGTCGGCTCGGGGCACCAGTGGCAGGAGGAGAAGGGAGAGGGGGCCACGAGGAGGCCAGAGGAGCCTCCACCTGCATACACCATGCAGGTCCCTGATCGGCTGACCTACGCAGGTAGGTTCTCAAATGCTCAACTGGTGTGCAAAGTCTGAACAATGTATGGAGGGCAAGAGCTTTGAATGTTTGGTCAATTCCACATTTTTCAGAAAAGTTCAGAAAATGTTGGTGAACTGAAAGAAAAGGGCTACACATTTTTAGTGATATCAGAAACGCGTTTCACTTGCACTGTACGCACCTTTATTTTAGTGGATACTGATTCTTTAAAATATGCCTGGATTGGCAGGATTTTGCGGCATCTCTATTGAGATCACCAGTATTACTGTGAAACTGTTTGGGGAGAATGTGGTTGGAAAAAGTCAGTATCATCTGCCTGATATGAGTGTCATACAGGGTGTCTACAAGAACTTTACAGTGGCTGTAATCAATATTTTTATAATAATAATGTAGTGATGAACTTACAGAGAATTATCAGCTCCAATCATGAAAGGGCAGTTTCTGGTAAAGGTTTCACGTTTTTGGTAAATATATAGAGTATGTTCATATGTTGTCACTGCGTTACTAAATAAAATTGGACTTTTGATTTCCCAATCATATTGTTGAAACCTGGTTTCCTTGTGTTGGTTGTCCAAAATGGTATTAACATGAAATCCATGTAGTTGAGACCTGAAACTAGACATTTCATCGTGTCTTCTTTCTCAGACTTTTGTTTTAATGTGTCCACCCACAGAAGCCCCTGATATGAGCCCCAGACCTCTATTCACCACATCCAAACCGACTATCTGCAGCCCTCAGGGTCTGGAACCGTGCTGGGAGAGTCCATCTGGAGAGGTCTTCTACAGAGAAGCGCTGCAGGTAGCTAGGCATGAGGGTTGAGAGTTGCAAGTAGTTTCCACAATGAGGAGGAAAATGTGGCTCTTTATTTCAACACAATGAAGCGCTGTAGTCAAAATGGTAAAAGGCTGCATTTATGTAGTGCTGTACAATTTGCCTGTCATTCACCAATTCACACACTCACACACCGATGGCAGCGAGCTACAATGCAAGGTGCTGGCTAACCATCAGGAGCTCAGTGTCTTGCCCAAGGACTCTTCAGCATGTGGACGGGAGGAGCAGGGGGACAAGCCCAGTGATTAGTGGACGACCTGCTCCTCCTGAGCCACAGCCGCCCTCAGAGGTTGTGTATGACGCTAACTCGTGAAGAAAAGCTTCTTAGAAATAGAAGCAACAGATCCATTGTCTTCAATAACATTTCCCCGTGTTTTGAGCTGAAGATCATTTAAAACAATATGAGCCCCTCTTGTGAGAAACCTTTTGGAAATGGACGTTTTAAACCTAAAACTTTGTCTCTTTTTGTTTTTTCGGAAGGACATCATTCAGCATCCCTAAAATCTACACATTCTCACCAAACAACAGCTTTGAAATGTGTTGGTTTTTTGTATCTTTTGCCCTACTGGTTAGAATGCAGGGCTGTGAAGAAACAGCAATGTCTGCCTCCCAGTGATCTACAGTATGTTGTAGATGGTTATAGGAATATTCCAGTACAGTCTTACCAAGATTGAACGATAAGTGGTACATCCAGTACAGAGACAGACTGGAGACTTTTTACTGTAAGGTTATGGTTAGGAATAACATCTGCAATATTGCTTAAGAAAACAGGATTTGCATAAAGCCTTTGTGGTTGATTAGACTAAGTTCTGTTTAACTGTGATCACAGTCATGATATCAGTAGGTGAAATGGCTAGTAGAGAGAGACAACCCACGTAGGTCATTATTTTTATTTTTTGTCTTGTTACCACCGGCCCTGCACAGAATGCAGCTGGTCTTTCTGCCCACCCCAATCCACCGTCCAACACTGCTGTGATATAGATATCGTAGTGTTATTTTCTGTTTTTTTATGACCAATTTTAATCGGAATCAGAAATACTTTATTGATCCCCGGGGGGAAATTGTACAGTACCGGTGCTCCCATTCAAGATTAGAAAGTAGCATAATTTAGAGCTAAAAGAGCAGGTGTTTCAGAACCCTACAGATGTGTCACAGCTGCCTGATATGTCTCTTCCTGTATGACAGAGTCCCATACGGAGAACTTACAGTGACCAAAGCTTCCCGTCTGGCATGCCAACCCATCTGAAAAAGGCACTGGCGCTGCCCAGACACCCATCCAGCTCGTGAGTACTGTAGGATTACCCATGCAGTTTGTGTCAGTAGTATCGTACAAAGTCTTGAAAGTTTGGAAAATGCTTAATTTTAACCGTTATGCTTTTCAAAGTTAGGAACATGCTTGAAATCGAATATATTCCTTGAAAAAAAAAGTTTGATTTTCAACATAATCTGGTGTCTCATCTACACAATCATGTAAACCAACAATCCCATCACCAAATTGTTTTTTTGCCTCCCAAATAATCAAAGTTAATATGAACAGCTGGTAAAATAAACAAAGTGACAATATACATTGATTGCTGTGCATATAAAGGAATTCTGTAAAGTTTTATTTTTCGCAATTGCATTTATAGTAACAACTTAAATGTGATGATAAAGGCTGAGTCTGGAAATTTTGGTGTAGGTACCTTGAAAGTGCTTGAATTTGACTCTTAAAAAGCTGCATGAACTCTGCAGACTCGTGTAGATGACAGCAACATCGTCGTTGTTGGTGATATGACCCATCCAATATAACTACACAGGAAAAGAACCTTGTACCTTCTCAAATTCATAGACTTTATATAAATAAATAGAGAAATACTTTACTTCACTGAACAGAGAAAGGACTTCAAACCTGAAGCATATCCTGTATTTGAGCATCATCTCCTTCATTCGTCTGTTGTGGTCTTTGTCAATGCAGTGCGTTTATCCCGCAGATAATGGATTCAGATTCCCAGTAAGTATGTTTTCGTGTAGTTTCTCAGATTGTACATATCATGTCATAGGAGCTAGGCGCTCTGTTGTAACTGCTGCAAGTTGAGCCAACCTGGAGACATTTTTGGTTAGTTTCCTTTGTTTGATCCACAATATGCCAAATATGCCAATAGACCACTCCCACATTGCAGCCATGTGTCCAAATCAAAGCTGTCAAGAGAGAAACCATTTCAGGGTTGGATGTAGCTGCTGTAAAATGTATGTGGGAGTGATGGGGGATTGGTGGAAATGTAGTGTTACGGGCGATTCATTGGCCTAGGGCTGTGGAGGCCTTTTAGTCTCCTCCTGCATATATCTGTATTCGTGCAGGGAGAGCCAGGGTGGTGCTCTACTTTTTCAGGGCCTCCACTCGAAGCCAATCAGGCAGCCACAGTCATGTGAGTTTCACTAGAGCTATAAATAACATCTGTGGATTCAAAGATACAGTAAGTGTACAGTCACTGGTCTGAGGGGGGGGGGGGGCTTCGTCTGTGTGAATCATTAGATAAACTGCAAAACAGATTCAGGTCAAAGCCATAGACTGTATAAAGACGGACGACGCGTCTCCACTTCCCCCCACTGTACAGAAAGTGCCATACTCTCCCGGATACGACTGCTGCTGTCTTGCGCTGGTGGCGTCATTCGGAGTCTGTGCAGTGGTGATCGGGCGAGTGGAGCCAGTCGAGGTCCCGCCCACCCCAATCGCGAGCACACCACAGTCAATCTCAGCTGTCAATCATGACGCCTCACTCCATTTTTATAGCATCAAATAACTAATTAAAACCAAACGTATTAGAAAAACGAACACTTGAACGAACTTCAGGCTTCACTTATGGGGGGTTGTCATGTCGTCCATCTTTATATACAGTCTATGGTCAAAGCACAATGTGACTGTCCGGGTACTCCAGTGATTTAATAGCACACTGTCATAAAGTTAGGGGACTTGCAAAGGACAGATTAAAAAAGAATGGTCAAAATCGAGCAGCAGCAGCAGAAATATCTTGACTCAAGCTCCGGAAAACGCTGGGCCCTACATAGGGTTGCAAAATTATGGGAATATTCAAGGTGGAAACTTTCCATGGGAAGTTAACGGGAATTCATGGGACAGTGTTTCCCACAGGTTGAGAATGTACTTGGAGGATGGCGTGGCTTGTGTGTGATGGGCGGGCTCAGTAATAAACCAGTCAATAAACTAGCTGTTATGTTAGCTAGCTAGCTAACTTACCCATACATCATTTTGCACTGACTGTTCAGTTTGGTGTCGAGGCTAACACTACTAGCTAGCCAGTCCAACTGCCCTCATAAGTTAAAATAAGATGTGTAACGTTAACATTAACACATTAAATATGACATTGCATTCTTTTTTTTCCAATACTAGGGGTGTAACGGTACACAAAATTCACGGTGGTTCTAAAAGGCATCAAATAAAGGGACTCAAAAAGAAGTTTAATGTGTGCTCTCCCTCTGGTTACCGTGTTTTGGATGATCTACAGTTTGTCTTAAACTTCAAAACTTATTTTGAAATCTGAAGCAGTGCGGCGGCTGAATGGCAACAGTTCTTTGTCCCATGTGCCATTAGCTTGTACCTTCCAAATAGTCATTTTTGCTCGATCTCCCCCCGTCTCTCATCTCCAACCCTCCACTTACTATTCTACTCTCCACTCTTCCTTTTACTCTCCCTCGTTTCCTTACTGCCCCCCCAGACCCACCTGATTCATGCTATCCTTTCTTACATTGTTCACTTATTCTTTCATAGTCTCTTGTCTTAATGTGATCCTGGTGATGTGTGTTGCCTCCCTTTTTAATTCTGGTCCCCCTCCTTCCCCTCTGTCCTCCTCCCTTCACTTCTCCTCACTGGCAGCAGTCGAGGTTCAGGCCATCGTCTCCACCAGCACTCCACTGCTTCTCTTTCCGCCCAGACCAGCGACCCTCAGGGCCAGGCCCAGCCTCTCCCCACCACCCCCCTCAGCCTTTTGTCTCCACAGTCCATTCTACAGGTGGCCAAACAGCTGGGCCTGCAGGCCTCACAGCGCCTCCTGCTGACGGTCAGCCAGAAACACAGGTCTGAGCCATATTTCACAGCTTTCAATGAGTCCCTCACTCCATCCCCAAAATATTCACCTGTAAATGAGAAGCACTTTTTTTTTTTTTTTACTTCTTTTTATATCCTTTGTGCAATCGCACAGTATAGTGACATGTTCAAAGACACAACGCAGGCATAAATGTCTTTAGGGGGCATCCTCTCAATGTCCATACATAGTTCCCATGAACAGGGATGAATAATGACTTTTGTCCAAGAACCCAGAGGAAACAGAAGACTATACATTATTACAAATAAATAAATAGCATGCAGGCCTCAGCCAGGAGACTGTGATTATCTTCTTGGCAATTAGAAGAAGGACTCTCAATAGTAATATCGGATTATCTTCTACATCTCCTGGTAACATTCCTAATATAAAGTACGATGGTTTTAATGGCAGTTCTATATCTAAACATTTTTTTAATTTCTTTTTGTATATTTTGCAAATATTCTGATCATTTAGGACAGTCCCAAAAAGTGTGTGTGTGTGTGTGTGTGTGTGTGTGTGTGTGTGTGTGTGTGTGTGTGTGTGTGTGTGTGTGTGTGTGTGTGGTCTCCTACTAGCACTAACCCTTTCTCCAGTGCTTCCATTGCACCCTTCAACTTGAACTGGTGATGGTCATTTTTTTAAAGTGTTTTTTACCCATTGATTGCTAATTTCATTTACTCTCCGGGTATCTTGGTTCAAGAATGGGATTGTGGATTGATTGGTAGAACTCAAAAGTGTTTTGTAGCCAAATTCTTGCACAAAAGGGTGTGTTTTTCATTGGGCGGCATGATCTACACACAGTTCCAGGTATTTAAAAAAAACAAAAACCTCATGATCTAAAACTACATGCACCACTACTTAATGATACTCTCTGGAAATGTGGCTCATAAACGTACTTACAGAGTGCTGCAGGAATGAGTCCTAAAACCTGGAAATGAGTGAGCATTTTTACACTTCCTGTTCCCTCGTCTCAAAGGGTTTTTTTAATGTTTTTTTTTGGTGGGATGCTTGAAATAAGGTCTGTTAACACAAGCATAAGATATTTCAAAGTTTTGTTCTACGACAAAATGAAAATTAAGCTGAATTTTGAAGCTTTTACATGTCTTAAAAAAGGCGGGTTGCTAACAAGTGGCTAAATGAGACCACAGAGGTTGTCGGCGACATTAAACGTCTTCGTGCCGAACACGGAAAGTCATCTACTCACTAGTCCACCTTTACAGCCTCATTGTGTTTATACTCTATATCTATCTGTCTATATATCTATATCTATCTATATTCTCTTAAAAGTTAAGCTTAGTGGTGGCGACGTTGAAGTAATGCGACCGTGGTGCAGTTCGTTTATATCCTGACGTTGGCTTTTTATTCCATTTACGCTCCGAAAATCATGAAAGTGGTGTTCATTAGTGAAGATTATCTTGCTGAACAAAATGTGTAAGTATCATAAACTTTTGTTTTGCCACAGAGCTTATTTTCTGCAATAATCCAAAAATCCCATGGAAAAATCCCATTGGCTTTTAGTCGAGGGAACCAGGGCAATTCTAACTTTCGGGTTTGCCTACGAAAATACGGCATCCCTGCAGCACTCTATTTTGCTTAATGTATTAACACTCTCCATATATCCACAATTCTTAAGTTTTCAACCTAATTTTTTTTTTTTTTTGCAGCTGATGAATTACTTACTCAAATGTTTGTAAATAATCTTTCTATGTGGAAAACGCCAACATGCACCTGCTTTGCTTTAACTTGGAATGTGCTCCATGTGGCTCAGCGGTGTCAACAAATGCTTTCTAGGGACGAATAGTGTGACCCTGCGTCCCATTTTAACCAATATCTGCTTCTCATCGCGCACCTCGTTTATTTCTGTTTTGCTCTAACATTTCACCCTCTGCAAGCCGCTGAAATCCGTGCATTGTCGGGAGCTTGGTTACCTGTCATGTTGTTGGAGGTCCTACAGACAGACTGTAGTTTCTCTTTTTTTCTTATTGGAGTGAAGATTTAGCAGTGAAGAGAGGCCACCACCAGCAAGAGTCGCGACCGAGGTGCCTGTTGCAGCAGCACACGTGGAGCACAGCAAGAAAAGGTGACTGAAGGGAAAAGTGTGTGTTTATGTGCCAAAAGAACCCTCATGCTTGTGCTGCGATGTACTCGGCCAAACTGTTGAGCAAAATCTTTCCTCTTGTTTTGGAGTAACCTCTGCAGTGATGGGCCCCGTTTGATGAAGCGGGTTTAGTGAAAACTATTGAGTTTAGTTAACCCTGAGATGGAGGTGACTGTGGTAACAGCCGCAGTGAACCTAACCTGCTCGCTGGCAGCTTTTCTTCAACAAGTTTCTCTCCGTCTCCTTCTGTTGAGCCTGAGGAAGTCTGTCAGACACCGCTTCATTTCCTCATTCATATGGTCCTTATCAAAGTGTGCATCGGAGCGCATTCCTCTGCACAAGTTTACGTCTTTAGATCAGTCATCAAGTTTACAATCAGAGGTCCAGAAGTAAACTATGTCTCATCTGTTTTGATCTTCATCTTCAGCTGCCGCCGCCTGCATTGTGTCCCTGTCACAGCTGTTACAGCTCATAGTTGTGGTTAGATGCCTGAAATAAGGTCTGTGGTTAACACGAGGTTAAGAGATTTCAGTGTTTTGTTCTACGACATAAAATACATCAGTAGATACCCCACTTGTGAATTTTGAAGGTTTTACATGTCTTAAAAAACTCTCTGGAAATGTGGCTTATAAATGTACTTATTGAGTGCTGCAGGAATGAGTCCTGAAACCCGCAAATGAGTTAGCATTTTTACACTTCCTGTTCCCTTGTCTTGAAGTCAATGGATTCTTTTAATGGGTTTTTGGTGGGATGCCTGAAATAAGGTCTGTTAACACAAGCACAAGAGAAGTTTTGTTCTACAACATAAAATACATCAGTAGATATCCCACTCGTGAATTTTGAAGGTTTTACGTGTCTTAAAAAAGGCAGGTTGCTAACAAGTGGCTAACAAGTGGCTAAATGAGACTACAGAGGTTGTTGCGGGAACATTAAACGTTGTCATGCCGAACACGGAAAGTCGTCTACTCACTAGTCCGCCTTTACAGCCTGATTGTGTTTATACTGTATATCTATCTGTCTATATATGTATATCTATCTATATTCTTTTTAAAAGTAAAGCTTCGTGGTGGTGACGTCGAAGTAACGTGACCGCGGTGTAGTGAAGATTATCTTGCTGATCAAAAACATGTAAGTATCATAAACTTTTGTTTTGCCACAGAGCTTATTTTCTGCAATAATCCAAAATCCAATGGAAAAATCCCATTGGCCTTTTGTTGAGGGAACCAGGGCGATGCTAACTTCCGGGTTTGCCTACAAAAATACGTCATCCCTGCAGCGCTCTATTAAAATGAATGGTACCGAAACCTAACATTAGCATACTATATTTGCAGAATTGTCTCTATATATCTCTTATATGAAGCAAGGCATTAATGGTGTCATTTCACTCTGAAAGAAAGTATGCATTGATTAGTTGAATGCATTCTTACACAGCAAGAGGACTGTGGATTTTTGCCTCCCATCACTTCTATTGAAATTGCTTTAAGAGGGAAATCTGTTTGTGGTCCTGTCCACACGGACAGAAGGAACAAAGTCTCATTCAGTGTACATGCAGGCCTGTGAGTGTTAAGACAGACTTGAAATAAATGTGAACCCATGCTTTTAAGTGGACTGGGTTCCAGTTCTGACTGCTGCTGTTCGTTGTCAGACGGCAACAACTACTTCCTTTTAAACCATTCTATTTCACTCCTTGTTCCATTTAGTGTTGGTATTCCGTTGAAGTTTGGTTTGTGTACGCCAATAGAGCTTGTTCTCTCTTCCTGTCCTTGTTCAGGACAATGGAGAACTGGAGCCCAGAAGAAGAGGGAGGAGCTGCAGTTGAGTTCATCATCCTCAGGAGACAGGTAGGCCGAGAAAACCCGCGAGCCTCTCCGTCTGCCTCCTGCTCGGTTTTAGCATTGTTTGTTCATCGTCACTTTTCGCGTCTCTGTCTGTCTCCCTGTCTCCCTGTCTGTCTGCGTAGGTGATGAAAATGAGTCGCCGCCTGGCAGCCCTCGAGAGGCACAACACTGAACGGAGGAATACTGAAGTCGTCCTGTTCTCACTGCTTTTCTCCGCCTGCCTGCTCAACGTCTGGCTGTGGATCCGCAGATAACACACACACACACACTCACTGTGTACACACATTTGTTTGACTAAACTTGTGAGGACCCACGTTCATTTCCTCAGTTAATTAACTTCAGCAGCTGTGCAGAAAATGTTTTAGCAATCGAGAAATGTCAACCGTAAACGTCCGACTTTTGTGTTTGTCACTCAGAATCAAAGACCGACGGCTTCTTTCCAACATCCGACAGTCAATAATCATACAGGGAGAAATGAATTGTAGAAGTGGCACAGAGACCAATTTATACACCGACAGTAACAGGAAATAGACCCAGAATGCAACGCAGCAGGTTAGGTTGGGTTTAATGAGGCAACTTTTTTGGGGGGAATCTCTGACTGACCACCACCATACGGTCATGTCTCTTTCCACCTACAGATGAATATTTAACTGAATGCATATTTTCTGGGGTGTTGTTCAGAGGCATTCTGGGATTTGTAGGAATTGTTGAGGCAAAAGCTGTGAGTAGTAGTCCACTCAGTGTTTATTTTTGAAATCATCGGGGGGGGGGGGGGGGGGGTCGTCTCCTCCAAGGTCATGACAAACTGCCGTCAGTCACTTACTTTGTACAGTAATCTGAAAAGTTTACTGACTTCATTAAAATGACGCAGTGTGAACAACATGACATGATAATGTCTATCACATCAACCCTGCTGCTCTCTTCCTCAATTCAAGCCTAATGTCAAACAAAGTCTTAGTGGAATCTCAGTCCAATCTGTAACCTGAAACTAACCCCTGAAATATGTGAGATTTGGCCTAAATGCCCTCACTTAGTACAAATATCCATCCAAAAATGGGTCCTCACGAGAACCGCCAACAAATGTACACACATACACATGTAGTACTTACATAAGAGTGCTCGAGGAGCTGTGGTCTCAGACAGTGAAAAGGGCAAAAAGAATCCTTCCATTAGCTATACCTGCTTATCCTCGGGGGTCGGTGGAGGAGCCAATCCCAATTGATACTGGGCGAGAGGCGGGGTGCACCTTGGAAAAAAAGGTCGCCAAACAATCCCAGGGCTGACACCTAATAGAGCGCTGCAGGGATGACGTATTTTTGTAGGCCAACCCGGAAGTTAGCATCGCCCTGGTTCCCTCGACAAAAAGCCAATGGGATTTTTCCATGGGGTTTTGGATTATCGCAGAAAATAAGCTCTGTGGCAAAACAAAAGTTTATGAAACGTACACGTTTTTGTTCGTGTATCTACTGACGAATTTTATGCCGTAGAACAACCTTGGCATCTAACAAAAACCCCATTCAAAAAAAACCATTGACTTCGAGGTGTTAAAAATACTAACTCATATCCGGGTTTTAGGACTCATTCCTGCAGCACTCTGTTACAATGTTGTATGAAGGTAATGCTCCCACGACAGACTAACACTAATCTCAAGTATCACATCAGTAGTGTACAGTAAGTGTAATGACTGTCAAGGTATTTCAAAGGTGAAATGTTATCTGAAGTGTAGCTTTTGTAGATTTCTTCATGCCGCGTTAACACTGCGGGATGAAGGAGTGATAACGCCGTATACTGTTCCACTGTTACTGAGAAGTTCAGTGGCATTCATTTGTCAGGCTGAATTGTCCACATTTAGAAACTAGCTGCAGATAATACTTGGAGACAGATTGTGTGTGTGTGTGTTTGTGTTTTTCTTTTGTTTGTCTGCAGTGCACATTTGATTGGTTGAGGTGAAGCTCTTGTGTGAGGGTTAAATATTACTTTTTGTCTATTTATTTTTGGTAAAGCTGTGCCATTATTCCTCAGTGTTTATTTAATAAAAGTAGATTATCTATTTAAATTTAGCGCTTTGTGGTTTATTTGATGGTTGCATGAGCCTTGATGCAAACACACAAGACGTAAACTAAACACCAGCAACAACCTTAAAGTCTCAGTATTCATTTATTTAACAAAAAGAATTCAATTAATACTAACTTAACTCATTTATGAAACAAACATTTGGAGACTGTTTTTTTTGGGAGGGGGGTTGTCAGAAGAAGTATACAGAAAGAATACTAAATGACTTCATACAATAATATAAGAAACTGTATGAGATGAATGTTGTAGAAGAACAGATCATTAATCAGAAAATAAATTGCTTTTACGTGAGTTGTGATTGTACAGCAATGACAAAATTGCATACAAGGCGATACAAATACAATGCAGGCATTGACATTTTTTTTTTACAGCTGGTAAACACTGCAACACTGCAACTCCTAACTTTTATCTTTTCAGCATGAGCTTCAGCTGGCGCAACCAGTCCCCTTGAGGAAAACTTCACAGCCGTTTTGAAACGAGCTTCTCTTTTGCCAGGCATCCGTCACATTACGGGAAAACCGCACATTCAGGAGGTGCAGTGAATGACAGCGGATGGTAGCTCCACATGCACACAACAGGCAGCAATGCTTTTAATCACTGAAGTGCCAGCACAGGAAAATATATATATATGACTAGTGCCTGGTAAAGACAAAAAACAAAACAAAACACGAGTCGTCTGTATCGTGGCAGGTGTGGAGGCACTTGTAACATGATGGGACTCTTTGTAAAAAGGAACTGCATAGGTTGTAGGAGCGAAGCGCGTGGCTTCAAAGTGATTTTACCTTGCACAAAAAAAGCGTGTGTGTGCATGGTGGGACTGTAAGCTGTGGGACGCTTTGGTGCAGGACCGAGGCCTGTGGTGAGCTCTCAGGTGGGATGATGAAGGCACATATCTGTCAGTTCCCAAAAAAAAGTGCAGATGGCCATCAAAAAACAGACACTTGTTAACGCTACCCTCATGCTAACAGCGTGTATAATTGTATAATTTCCCACCGGGGACCAATAAAGTATTTCTGATTCTGATTCATATTGCTTTTAATGATGAAGGTGTCATAAAGTAGTTCAAGTGCCGCATGAAAACATTTCCTTGCTGACAAGAATTGCCTGAAGTAGAGCTCAAACTATTAATTGACTAAAATGAATGGACTAACTGTTTTGGTAATTGGTTAATTTTTATCCACTGGTTCCAACTTCTAAAATGTGAATATATGCTGGTTTTCTTAGCCCGCTCAAACTAGATACCTACAGTAGTGCAGGCCTGATCAGAACCATAGATATTTCTCACACCTATACTTTAGTTGCAAGGCTAGATTTAGAAATTCCCAACGTTACACGTCACTGTTTTGAGCTATCCTAAACTGTACATCCTTTTCAGCATTTTGGCATTTTGTCTTCTGCAAACCGACTGAGAAAAGAAGATTTTTGTATTTTGAAATGCTCTGGTCTGATTATAAAGAACATTCTGTGAAATGTGTGTTTCAGGGCAGGGAATGCCAGCAATGGAAATGTAAATGACTTTTTGCTGTACTTGAAGGGATTGGTTTATTGAAACCCATTCAAAGGTTCACCAAAATCTCCATGAAGGTTGCAGTCTACCTTTGGAAACCTGCAGCGATCCCACCTGAAGCCTTACAGTTCCCACAGGGCCCATTGTCTTCCAAGATTCCAAGACAACGCTTGGGATAGATATTTTAAAGTACCAGCAAAAAAAGGACACATAATAATGTGCTGGTGATGGCAAAAATGAGTGAACATATTTATTAATTAACACTGGCATTGTGCTTTTTGCTTTCAGCTCTGTAATGCTTTCACACAACCCATGAGTAACACGTCGGAACCAGTAACAGACCTTTACATTGACCAGGAACCTTTTTTCTCTAGGGATCCACCAATACTAACGTGGGGTTTTGGACACCACAGCAACAGAAGACTAAAATGTGTTGGCAGCTATGAACATGTTTCAGTCAAAATGCTTGTTCCATGACAGGAAAGCAAAGCAAAGCAGCTCGACTTGCAAATGATTTCTCGCGCGCGCACACACACGGATTGTAGATTTCTGTAGTGGACCATAAAAACTAACACCATTCATTTTGGCCGATGAGGTTAAGTAGTGGTCTATCCTTATACCTTGCTAAAAATGGCAGCTACAACATATCAGTGCATTACTTGTTAAGTTCTTTAGTGAAATGATCCTACTGACCCTCCACAATGACGACAACGGTTAAGCTGACCACTCTCAACTTCTTTGGTCCAACATTTTTTTGGTTTTCGGGTGGACATCTCTATCTAACTATATTAACGTCACTGGAAATGTAATGTTTAACCACATAAGTCCAAAAAAAAAAAAAACATTTGATTTTGAAAAGGCTCAGCTATTCTTGACTTTGTGGCTTGATTTAAAAGTGGAGGTCGCCAACATGAAAAGGTAGATTAAACGATGCGATTACATTTCGGGGGAAACGTGTGACAATGCCAATATCTTGAAATGACTGGAGAGACTCTTAATAGTCTCTGTTAAGAGTCTCAAAATATCATCTTAACTTATTTCAACAAAATTCTCGAATGACCTCACCCCACTTGAAGATTATATTTCACCTTATTTTGAACATTTTTTTTTTAAGACGGAGCGATCCATTCTGTTACCTTTGGTCAAAAGCAAGCATATGTCGAGCTTAGAGGGTACTCCTGCAATCCAATGGAAAACATTCACGGCCAATACCCAACACTCCACTATGCATAGTGTAAAGTAATGCAAAACTGCCTTAGCCTGGTAACAAAATGATATTCAACGGGACAACGGATGAGCAAACTCCGTCGATTGTTGCATACATTTTCATGTTCACAACCGAACTGACAGCTCTTGAAGGCAGGTGTGTGACTTCAAATCAAACCTCAAGTTGGTCAAAATGGTGTCTGAAAATACTTTTCGTGGTTTGTTTTGATCTACTAACAAGTCAGATGGATGGTATGTACGGTAATACAAGTGCCTGAACATTTAAATAGTCACAATAAAGTGATTTTATGTCAATTTTGGGACTAAAATACTCAAAGATTTCGTTTTTCAAGCATGGGAACTTCGAGAGGCCCTGCCATTTGAGAGTGACCCACACCGGTGGGCTCATGCAGGCAGGGTTAGGGGTTACAAAACTGTCTGACTCTCTCACCCCCCCTGCCACCCCACTTGTGCAGTGGGAACCATGTTCCCAAAACACAAAAGAATGCCCTTCACAGCACGGACACAGTCAGGCGTTAGCCAGTTTGGATCTGGCGCAAACCTGCACAAGTGTACTAGTCCAGAGAATAAAGAATTTATGAGGACTGTGCGTCCTTACTGACCCAAGCTGCACTTTGACTTCAGGGGGCTTCAAGAGGGTTTCAAGAAAAAACGTTAGCTAGTCTGATTATCTTTTTAAAAAAGAAGATCATTTCTGAAGGATACACTTTAGTGTAGTTCATCCAAGTATATTTTCAAATACATCTCTGGTGGTGGTGAAACGGTGGATCCATCTTCTCAATGGTCAGAGTTTCCAGCTTGGTGCGCAGGGAGGAGGCAGAGAACCTAGTGACCCTAGGTCAACTATATAACAAAAAAAGGGAAAAGTCATCAGACGGAGTAGTTTTAGAGCTTTGCCTGCCTGAAGTCAATGTGCCACAAAGGTCGCCAAACACTATGGGCCTTTCCCAAACCGGACCCTCCCCACTCCCACTCCGTCATGGAGTGAACTCCGTTTGAAGTCACACTCGCAGCTCAGTGAAGCACCCTTCATGAAGGTGTAGGGTCTAAATACAGCAGCAAGCTTTGGGACGAACCTCCCTCTCTTGTAACGTTTCGTAACCATGGTTTCGTGTAGACTAATAGCCTACATTCTTCATTGTAATTTGACTGTAATGTGATTAAAACATTTTGTCCTTAATTCATGTAAAGACAAGGATAATATTGTTGAAGAATGTCACAGCAATAAACATGATTTCTTTAGGCCTACATATCACCTAAGTGGATGAAATGTCCAAAGGACAATGAATGTCAATATTGTTTGAGCAGTTTATGTTGCACGGAACTCATATTTGTATGCATGGCGTTGCATGTGGTCAATAAGTCAGCGTTGGTACAGAGTCGCTGTTGGGGGGGGGGGGGGTTATTCCACTCCCTGGTAGTTGGTTTGGGATGGCATTTAATATGGCGGACCCTCGACGTGGACGCGTAAGCGGAGTGGAAGTGGGTAGGGAGGGGGCGTAGGGGGTAGTTTGAGAAAGGTACTAGTACACATGTGATGGCTTGTGGTGCCTGTGCCAGTAGCAAACAGGGCTACTGAGATGCCAGTTACTTTGCACCAACCATGGGGCAAAACAAGTCCGCTATCAAAAAGGCAACATCCCAACTCACTAATTCAACAGCCCTGGAAATGTAACACAGCTGAAAGGCTCAGCTCTCAGATCCCT
Source organism: Enoplosus armatus (assembly GCF_043641665.1). NCBI lineage: Eukaryota > Metazoa > Chordata > Actinopteri > Centrarchiformes > Enoplosidae > Enoplosus > Enoplosus armatus. The sequence continues at coordinate 24,026,843 of NC_092192.1, read as the reverse complement.
CCACGGCACACAGTTACGCAGGCCATTACAGTACATACACAATGTAAATACCCTATTTACACAGTTAAAAATGTTCATAGTTTACATCATTTCTGATTACCCAAGTGCCATGTCTAACTAGCGTCAACACCACCACAACACCTAATGTCAGACGTCTTTAAAGTCATATATCAAAAAAAAAAAGAGAAAGAAAGAAAGAAACACACTCCTAAAAAATAAGTAGTGCAATAAATGCAACAAAAAAGGTATATTTGGTCCAATGGAGCTAATGAGCAACTCTGTACAGGAGAGTTTACAAACCTCCATCACGTGTCCAAGTAACAAGCTGCTTCCTCTAACAGCAAAGTCCTTGTAGCAAGGCCAGTTTTTTTTTTCCCCCATCATTAATCATGCATGGTGGAAAAGAAAGAAATGCTTCGCAAACATTCCCAAATGTGCTGATATGCCCGTCGGTGCTGCAGTTAGTAATGTGGTCACCATTAGTCTGTACACACACACACACTAACAATGACACTAACCACCAGCCCCCCTCCAAAAAATAGTGCAGTAGTCACCGACCCCAGCGAGTCATATAACAGTGACAAAAAAGCAAAATCCTTCACCTTAAATGTAAATATTTAAAATACATTTGTGTATGTGTGTGTGTGTGTGGATGTGAATTATTTTTATGTTGAATTTTTAAGATTTTGGCTTCTCAGCTTTGCCCGCTTCTTTTTTTTTTTTCCCCCATCTCATTAATGTTAACCGCGTCAACCTTTAGAAGCATACGTCATGATTTTTTTTATTTTTTTTAAATAGGTTGTCTAACTTCTTCGACAAAACGGACTTAGTTGCAGAGTTGCATTAGAAAAATAAATATGGGGCTTGTGAACATTTTTTTTACGTTCCAGTCGCCACTTCATATTTTCATATGCATTTAGGAAAACTGCAGAAAAACACTGAGATGAGACAGGAAGGGGGGGGGGGGGGGGGGGGGGGGGCGTCACTTGTCTGCTTTTTGCTTCTGATTTCTGGGTTTTCCTAAGGTGATGATAAACAGTGATTTAGTGAGGGAATGAAGGAAATGTGTTAAAAAAATAAAAATAAAAAAAAAACTCCAGTCAAGCTGGAAGCGTTTGAATGAATGTACATGTAAACATAAGAGTATGAAAATGTCTCTTGGCGTGGGTCAGTCAAACACTAGTCTGACTCACCGGATGTAGGCTGCTGGTATAAGTCTGCCATTGGTCAACTACTTCAGTCAGAATTCTCCTGCGTGTTACCGTTTTGAAAGGGCACGGTCGCTGCATCCTGGGCTTCAGCGCCGCCCGAGACAATTGTGATTGGTTGAAAGAAAATCAAACAAACCAGACCGTTTTTCTATTTCTGCCCCTATCCCAGAATGACGATGGGTTGAGCCAGACCTTTCTCCTAAGTGTGGAGACAGGTCTGGCTATGCGAGGCTAGTCAAACACAGACAGAGCTGCAGGTTTGGAGGGGTGAGCTGGGATGATTTTCGTATCTGTCACTGTGTTTGTCTGATGGAGCTGCCGTCCAATCATTCATTTGGATGAGTCATGGGCTCAGATGAGGATCTCTACCATGTCGTTATCCACTTCCTGTTGGGTGGGCGGGGCTGGAGTAGGGGCCTGTTGCTGAGGGTGGGACTGGACGGGGAGCCTTCGCTCCAGAGTGCTGCTGTGAAACACTGGCACATCTACAGAGGTGACAAAAAACATTGAAAAAAATGATCAGTCAGCATTTCTGATGATCCAGCCTGTCTATTTCGTAAACTGTTGATGCAAGATGATGATGATGAGTCATAAGTGTTCGAAATCGCACATTACTTCTCAGGATAGAGTAAACTACTGGGGCCAGTTGTTCAAAATTAATCAGATTGTATTGCAGCCATCAGATTGGATCAAATCTTGAAAATGGGTTGTTCAAAAGGAAATTTGGATTCTGAAAATCTGATCGGATCACGTAATCCAGTCCTGTTTTTAATCTGGATAAAACCCTCAGTTGTTGTTCAAAACTTTCTAGTAGGATTGGGATCACTTTGATCCAAAAAAACAGGATTATTCTGGTCCCATCTGAAGGGTGGATTCAGGGTGGATTTCAGGATCAAAATGTCATAAAATCGTTTTGAAACTGATCAAAAATACACTTCATGTAGTTTAAATACATTTATTTACATTTTGCACTTGATTTACTATTACTGTGATAAAGTAAAAATGAATTTAATTTAATTATCCTTTACCACTGTAAAGTATTTGCAATGAAACAATCGTCAGAGATGAAGCAGTCAAAAGTAGTTTTGTAGTAGTAGTTTTTCATAAAAAGTTTGATTTTGGATCAGGGTGATCCCAATCCAATTTTCCAGTACAAAAGTAAGACGGATTACCTGATCCTGGTTAGAAAAATAAAGGGATTTCCAAATCCGGATCATTCTATTCCAGATTAATTAAACTGGCCCCTGGGTGTCTGTTATACAGGAAGCAGTGAGCGAGTGAACAAGCCAAGGACTACGATCATATCTACTACCCACAATGCCCACCCCTCAAGCACCGACTCAGCCAATAGAAGGCCTCCAAAGGTGACGTGATATGGCTGCATCACATCAATCACTACAACTTCCAAGCATACCTTGTCATGATTAAGATTACCCGTCATTCATAGTATCCCAACATTTTGTGTGTACTGAAGGAAGGTTATAGAAGATATTTGCCCCATAGACCATATTCACACGGCGGCCATTTTCCCCTGACGTCACGCTCAGGGTGGGAAGCTCGAATGCTGTTATCATGTTGTGCTATGTGTTATCATGTGGTCATTTCACCGCTTCTCGGTTGATCAGCAACTGAAAAGACACTGAGGAGTGAAAATCCGGAGGGACCATATTTCAAGGTAAAACATAATGCTTGATAACCCATTAGCTACCGTTTGACAGCCAACGTTAGCATTCAACCACTTCCTAACGTTAGCTATCGTTACCGTTTGATGGTGTTAGAAAGGCGTACATTTATTCTGAACACACATCTGGACACATTTATTTATTTAAGCCTGGGAGTAAAACGCACCGGATGTAAATCGCAATGTAACGTTAACTGTCGCCCGACCTCAGAAATGATGTGGTTAAGTCGGTAACGTCATGTGATATTATGCTCGCTGGAACACATATGTCTGTGTAATGTTAATACAGACCACATCAAGACAGTTAACGTCACGTTACAAGCTTCATTACATCCAGCCCATTATGAAACAGTAATGTTAACGTTAGCTGGGAAGTGGTTGAATGCTAAATGGTAGCTAATGGGTCATCAAATATATTGTTTCACCTTGAAATATGGCCCAATGTCCCTCTGGATTTTCACTATCTATTGTCTTTTCAGTCGCTGATCAATCGGGAAACGGCTAGCAACCTGGAACACAGCAGCACAACATGATAACAGCCTTTGAGCTTCCCACCCTGAGCGTGACATCGGAGGAAAATGGCTGCCATGTGAATATGGTGCTGTTTTGGATGTCAAAAATAAAAAATGTGAGATGAGTACATTTAGGTCAGTAAGAGATCGATAATGTTGGTTATTTGTTTACTGGTTCTATTCGACATACTTTATGTGTGGGTTTTCCTTTTGATATCTCTCGGTGAAACAATTTGTTCGGTTCATAGATACGTTGATTACCAGAATATTAATCATTGCTGCTTGTCTCAGTTTTGTATAATTCTAAACTGGATATCATTTGGACATTTTACAGACTACACGATCTGGTATTGAGGATGCATTGGGATCCATTGCTCAACCTACATTTGGTCAAAGACTCTCGTGACTCTTTAAACTTTCGGGAAAACGCTTTGAGCAATAACTACCATTGCCCGACTACGCCGAGACACCACCCTCAAACTGAGGGGCACTGGAGGTGTGATCAGAGCCTTAGACATCTCCCAGTGTGAGCTGACCTGCTATGCGATCAGGGATGTAGACGGGGCTGGGGCTGGACAGGCGGGCGGGAAGCGTCATGCTCTGCAGGGCTGGAGTACTGGGCTTGCTGGTGTCCTGACTCTGGCCCTTCTCAGTCTGTGTGCAGCTGTCCCTGCTGCCCGTCTTCGAGTGGCCCGCTGTCATTGGTGTGGAAGGAAGCACCGGGGAGGGGGACGATGAGATTGACTCCGTCCTGAGAGACTCTGTACGAAACTCAGGACCCAGCAGAACCCCTGGAGGAACATGACAAGAGAGCAATTGTTACTCAAATACACTGACAGTAGGACAGTAGCTACAAGTGACTGTCTGTCCCCATTTCTCACCCATAGTATCAGCTGCTGTTCTGTGCCACAAGTGTCACATGTGGTAAATACTCTGTTGGTTCTTACCCAGACTGCCTTTCCAGCTGGTGTCCTTGCGTTCTTCGGTGATGGGCGAGCTACTGAGTCCCAGGCTGTGAGAGAGAAGCCCTGAACCACCGGAGCCAGTGTTGGAGATGGACATCAGAGACTTGGACGGCCTCATGGCGGATGGCGCGTCCGACTTGATGGGCTCCTTCCTGGAGCGTTGGTGAAGCACCTTGATCATGGCGTCCTTCTCTATGATCTGGGCGTGGAGATTTTTTATCCTGGATTAAGCGGAACAAGAGGGAGGACCAGAATGAAGCCACTGTTACTGCAGGACAGTGAGACTCTAAGAGCTACACAAGTGCTTTTACACTTCTAGTTCAGTTCATTTGGTGCAGACCATAGACTGTATATATGGCCGACGCGTCTCCACTTCCTCCCGCTGTACAAAAACGAAGCCAAACCGCAAGTCCCTGCAGTAGCAATCGGCGAGTGGAGCCACGGTGCAAGGTCCCACCCATACAGCAGCCCGACCCAATCGTGAGCACACCACAGTCAATCTCAGCTGTCAATCATGACATTTCACCCCATTTTTATAGCATCAAATAACTAATTAAAACCGAACGTATCAGAAAAACACAAACATCAGCGTGAGAAGAACTACCTAAAATGACAGAAACCACCTTTGGTAAAAAAACATTTGATGTGTACTTTGATTTTTTTTTTTTTTGGCTTGGCCCATGTCCCATCCGCTAACATGGAGGGGGCAGGGTTTATAACCTATACTGCAGCCTGCCACCATGGGAAGGGGGAGCAGTCGCGTCGTCCATCTTTATATGCAGTCTTCTTCATGGACAGTTTGGTATGTTTTGAGGCTTTTATTAAATTTATAAAAACACATTTTCTTGCTGTCCGTCCAATAGCCCCCTTAAGTGATGATTACCTTCCCAAGAGAAAGGAATATTTACTAGGCTGTTGCTCGGCTCCATGCATTTATCTTAACATGTCCAGGTCTCGGGGAGGCTGCCTGTGTGTGGAGAATGCTTTACCTGCTCTCCATGTCCAGACAGCGCCGATTGGCCATGAGAATCTCCTCCTCTTCCTTCTGGATTCGAGCCTCCACCGACGTGTCGTAGCTGCTGCTGGGAGAGTGGCTTATCACTGCTGCAGATGTATCCCTGCAAAACAGGGCAATACAATAATACAATAATGATTAAAAGGTATTTAGGAGGAAGAGACCATTTGAAACGAGCAGTACCCACCATTGCAGTGTTGAAGTGAGTGGGAAAAAAACAAACAAGCTGCACTTCCTCTAATGACCACTAGATGTTAGGTGCTTGTTTTATGGGAAAACACCAGACCTTAACAGCTAATTTCACTTCCACTTTTCCAATCAGGGAGCACAAAGTCCGCTATGTTTGGGGACGTTTTGGCTTGACTTAAGGGCTCAGAGAGTGCGACTCGTGCACTCGTACCTCTGGGTGGCGACGGAGGCGGCAGCGTCCAGGGCAAACTGCCTCATCACGCTCTCCTCCAAGTATTTCTGCTCCCACTTGGTCATGTCAGCTTCCAGAGCCAGGATCCGCTCCTCCTTCTCCCTCAGGTGCTCCATCAGAGCTGTGGCGTTGTACTCTGACGGGACCACGCCACTGCTCTGAGAGCCTCCCTGACGCTGGGAAGGACAAAGGGAGACAAGAAGAGGGGGGGCTCATGATGAAATATGTTGCACTTTTGTTACCTCCCAAATGTAGTGATTTGATGTTACGGCAAGATTAAATAGTAAAAGATGAATCAATACAATTATTTTGACATATTTTCTAGTGGGAGACAGGGCTGTCGGGTTACCTGCTGCATGCGTAGCGACTCCAGCTCTCTCTCCAGCCTTGTGCGGAGTCGATGCTCGAGTTGCTCTCTCTTCTCACAGGCTGCCTGGAGCTGAGCCAGAGCCTGCTGCATCCTCTCCACTTTCTCCACGTAGACCTGCTTCTTCTTCAGCTGCACACACACACACACACAGAGAGAGAAGGTAATATTTACATCATGGTAACTCTGCTGTGCTAATTCACCTAGTTCTCTGTGAGGTTATTTTGATAGTTCAAGATGGCACACATCTGTTTCCTTGGCGACCACATCTGGACCAAAACACATTCCAGTGCAGCAAATACTCCAGCTTTACCTCAGGGAAACTCTGTGTCAGAGGTTAGCCCGGCTCCTATGCACAGCTGCGCATGCACTATACAGAAGCTAGGATTTCTAATCAATTCCTGCTCACGAATCGAGTCACTACGTCACTACAACTACCACCGGCTAATGTCGCCATGGCAACCTTAGCCACCTAGCCAAACAGTCAGAGACACGGGTACTTCCTTTGAGACATTTCGGGATAATGCCGAGGAGGAAAGGTAAAGGCCAAATAACCTTAGCAGAGCACAGCCGGCGAGCACCTCATGAAGGAGGGGGCACAGTTAAAAGCAAATGTAACGCATCGAGTGCCGATTTTTCCCGGGGCCTTGAAGTCATCAGTTTGGATTTTTGTGGAGTGCAGACATTTTTGATATTACTTGTGTTTTTTTTTTCATTTTCTTTATTTTGTTGTTCCCGGCATTCCAACTGCTGTACGAATCAGTAGCCAATCAGGACTTCTTTTTCAAATTTGTGTGCAAAAACTTTATTATTTGTTTGAATTTGATTTAATGTATTTTGTTGTAGCTGAAACGTGCAGTCAGTCCGTCAGATTCTTTGTAAGTTGTTTTTTTTTAGTTTTTTTTTTTAAATGTGTGTTGAACAAATGACTTATTTCCAACAATACATTACACAGTCACATTTTCAAATCTCTCGTGCCAGGACCCTATCAAAAGACACCTGCCACCAGGCCTAAAAACTTTTCTGGGGGGGCCAGATAGCCGGCCAACATCGGGCCCGGAACGCTGGGAGCAGCAGCACTGAGAAATGTCCCACTAAGAAGTAAAACGCCGGTAACCAGGAGACATGTGCAACTCGTCAAGAATCACAAACATATTAAGCAACCTGATTTTCCGGCAAGGAGACACAAATGAGATGTCAAAGCCTCATTACGCAGCAGTGGGTGTGTTTACATGCACAAACTATATTCCTATTTTGCTCTTACCCTCTTACTTGGTGTTCATCAATCTTGCTTCAAAAAAAGTGAATAATGTAAGATGTATGTCATGTATGTTTTAATCACCTCACTACTAGAAATACTGGGGTCAGGGGTTACGGTGCCAACCGTGAACCACAATGTCCCCTGCTCGGGTCTGGCCCGGGCGCCTCATGCCATTCCTCATTATCTCGCTACTGTCAAAAATCTCAAAAAACAAACTTTACATAATTTCTGATAACAAACTAATTTTGATTGACATGTAGGTCTTTATCCATCTTCTTGTCTAAATCAGGACTTTATGGCTCTGGATGGATGAAGATGGCAATGAGCAGTAAAGCCAAATCCACCAAACCAGGATTACATCCGGTCAAGAGTCAGCAGGCGGACGCTCTCACCTCCTCCTCCAGCTTGACCACTTTGGCCTGGGCGTTGTTGAGGGCCTGGTCTCTGATCTCGATGTGTCTCCTCTGGTCCTCCGTGGTAGAGCGCAGCGCGTTCAACTCCATCTCCAGCTTCTCCTTCTCGCGCAGCGTCTCTTTGTCTGAACACACCCACACACACACACACACACACACACACACACACACACACACACACACACACACACAAAACACACAAGCACGTGAAAAGCATGTCCAAACACAAAACGTCTATCCTCTTCATTTTCAAAAAAAGGTTATTGCTATGCCCACCTAGACATTTTAATCCATGCATGGATTCAACTTTAACAGTTTATGTCCCAGCCTCTGAGTGTGTGTGTGTGTGTGTGTGTGGTGCTCACTCTGTGCAAGCAGCTGGGAGATGGTTTTGCGGTTGTCCTCTGAGCCGTCACACTCTTTAGCAGCGAGCTGCTTATTGGCTGTCTCCATGCGCTCTTTAAAAACAACAGCAACAACAACAACAACACTCATGTTCAGAGTTCACAAAAAGAAAGATTTCACGCACACACATCAGACATTAAAGGGGAACTCCGGACTAAGGGTTAAGAGCTTGCTGTTGCCTCGTACTGACAGTGCACATGTGCGTCCCCTGCAGGCCTGTTAATGTGAATACAAGCTCACTTAAACATGCAATGTATTAGAGCTGAAAGAGCTGTCTCAGTTTTTTTTTTAATCTCTTAATTTAATTTGCTTCTGACTCAACACACACACATATTTATTACATTTGTCATTCTTCGACTCCCTCACTCACTCACACATTCTCTGTCTCTTTCCTTTTTTTCCGCCCCTCCACATTAAAAGCCCCTCTGGGAGCCGGTTGCTCAGCAATTCACACAAAAACAAAATGAAACAATAGTTGTTTTAGTTTTTTTTAAGGATGGAGGAGTACAAGTCATCACTCAGGGTTGAGATGCAGGGCAAGTACTCTGTTCGAAGTGATCTGAGTTGCAAACACTAGTGATTTGATTAAATGCAGCATGAGATGATTCATCTATTGCACATGTGTCAAACTCAAGGCCCAGATCAGGCCTGCGGCACTTATTTTTTTCCGACCTGCGAGATGATTTGGATTTTCTACTAAATAGCCCATAGGCTACCGGCTATACTACCATACTGACCACAAAGGGCTGCATGCAATCCCTATCAACATTCTGCGTTCTAAACCAACCCGGTCGGAAAATGTGACCGCTACAAAAAAATTATAAACTGACAAGTCAATCACTCACTTATATAAAACAGCAGTCAAAAGGAGTGCACGCACACGAGAACCACTTTTGTGATTTTTGAAGCGTAAGTGGAATCGCCAGAAGTGAAAAGCTAATGTTAGGCTATAAACGAACTGCACCACGGTCGCATTACTTCGACGTCACCACCGCTAAGCTTCACTTTTAAGAGATAGATAGATATAGATATATAGATAGTATAAAAACAACAAGGCTGTAAAGGCGGACTAGTGAGTAGATGACTTTCCGTGTTCGGCATGAAGACATTAATGTCCCCAACAACCTCTGTAGTCTCATTTCGCCACTTGTTAGCAATCGCCTTTTTTATGACGCATAAAAAGCTTCAAAATTCACCATTCACTGACGTATTTTATGTCGTAGAACAAAACGTGTAAATCTCTTAAGCTTGTGTGTAACCACAGACCTTATTTCAGGCATCTAACCAAAAACCCATTTAAAAAAAAACCTGTTGACTTCCAGATGAGGGAACCGGAAGTGTTAAAAATGCTAACTCATTCCTGGGTTTTAGGACTCATTCCTGCAGCACTCTATTGCAATTTTGACAATTAAGTAAAAATACCAAAAACCTGCTGATTACAGCTTCAGTAGCTGCATGACAGTTAGAGGGCCCCCAACTTTTGGGTGAGGGGGGATTGACTGCCGTTAAGACAAAGCGGGCAAAAAGCACTACAAACAAATTACAAACTGATTTTTTGGAAATCAGAGCCACCTGATAGAGTGAGTGCCACCACACACAGGCTGAGTCCTTACTGCACTGGCCCGGGTTTGATTCCAAACTGAGCCCTTTGCTGCATGTCACCCCTTCCCTGCATTTCCTGTCTCTCTACAGCTGTTACTATCTAACAGAGCAGAAATGCCACAAAAAAATGAAAAACGAAAACTTCTCTTTTCAACACGTTTTGGCATCGCTTCTTTTTTTGCATATCCTATTAAATACAATCCAACATCAGTTATGTGGGAATTGTTGTTATTATAAAGAGTACAGTCTAGACCTGCTCTGTATGTAAAGTGTCATGAGATGCCTTTTGTTGTGATTTGGCGCTATATAAATCAAACTGAATTGAATTGAGACTGATTCCAGACAATGGTCGACTGGTTCATTGTCGAAGATGTGACAGCTGCAGAACAAATGCAGATGAAAACAGCTTTGCTCCACACACCCACACTCAATCATGTGTCATCGGAGCGCAAGATCGACTTGATTTCATTCAAGATCTCCAAAACAAAAGCCCCAATGAGTACATGCTGACCTTTGACCCAGAAAAGTAGAGCAGAGAGTATCCATTACGCGTCAAAACACACTGCCAAAGCTACGAAGGGAGAGAAAAAAAGAAAGAAGGGAAGCAGGAAGGAGAGATGGCAGGGAAGAAAAACAAGGCTCTGTGGTGATTTGTTGTGAGAGGCTCCCAGTGGACTTGAGTCTGGGCTCTGAACCATGAACGAAGCTTTCTTCTCTCCTGTGCGTGTGTGTGCGCGCTGGCGAGAATTGACGAGGACAATGGTCAAGTGTTATTTTTTCCAAATCGTTGTTTAAACGCAGAACAGTTATTTCAGTATTGCCCCAATTCATTCGGCCTACATCACCTTTAAACTTGATTATAAGTGCTGGTGTTTACCCCACTGACACAGGAGCTTTGAACCGTGGGGAGGAGGACGTTTAATAAAGCTTTATTTAAGCTTTACAGCCAATAGGCCGGCTGGCTAGCTGCACCGCTAACTGAGCTAACTAGCTAACGGCAGCTACACGCATGTGGAGACGCAGGTGTGCACAGACGTACTTTGGAGCTGTCCACTGATCTGATCACCCAGGACGCATGTTAATACCAGGTCTGAGTGGGGCCTCGGTCCCACAAAAATGTAGCAGAAGCAGCACGTGTGCTACTGCAGGAAACAACTATAAAAGACTCTGATAAGGAAAGGAAAGGGCGTTGTGAGTGTTGCATTGCATGTTTGATAAGGAAATAAGCCAATCAGAGCTACCTTTAATAAAATAGCCTCAATAAAACAAAAAAAAAATCTCAATTTATGTCAATACTTGTACAGCATAAAATGTGCCAAGAAGCCAGTGCATGTTTGTCATATATGGGCACAGTTATTGCGCCTCTCGGCTCCCTCACCTCGGAGGTCCCGGTTGAAGTCGTGCAGCCGGCGCACCTCCAGCTCCAGCTTGTTCCTCATGGTTTTCTCCAGGGCCTCCCTCTTTGAGGAGGACTTGGCAAGGTTTTCGTAGGCCTCGGACACCAGCTGGATCTCGGTTTCCAACTGCCCAAGGGGTACAGGGGGAAATGAAGGGAAACAGAGACAGGGAGAGTGAAGGAGATGCACCAAACAACAAGACTTACAAAACTAGCGAACATTTAACAGAATTTAACCAAGATGGTTGAATGAATTACTTTAAAAGGTCCCATATTATGCTTGTTTCAGCTCTTTATTTGTACTCTGGGACTCCACTAGAGTAGCTGTTGCATGATTCACAGTTCAAAAAAAGTCGTCATTTGTCTTCTACTGGCCCTTCACGGTGAACCCCCTGTGCCTGAATCAGATGACCTGCTGGGGGTGTGGCTGAGTGCAGTGACATCACAACCTTAGGGAAGTCCCAACAGCTCCTTTTAAAGGCACAGTCTCTGAATATGGGCTGTGTTTCATTTTTCTTTGGACTGAGCTTTTTGATACTTTCACAGTATTTCTATAGCACCTAGAGCTGCTTTATAATCGAATGAGACATGGAAATCTCACTTTCTACCATATGGGGCAGACGCTGTTGTTCAAAGCAACCCACAGTTCTTGCCTTTGCATCACATATGATGCACTAGTTATTGCTGTTGTCTATTTATACATTTCAGTCCAATTGTCCACAGTCTTTTTAGTACATAAGTATTAGCTTCAGCTGAGCCTTAGATTGCATTTTTCCACAAAACAAGGAATGTGAATTTTGTGTCCCATTACTTAGATTGAAACTGCTTTTAGAAGAGGTCTCTTTGTGGTTAGTATGGGCAGGAGGAACAATTTCAGCAATGAATAACCCTTGCGGTGTACACATGAGCATGTCAATATTGTTTTAAGATAGACTTTTTTTTTAAATCCTCGTCCTTTAAAGCTCTTCTGCAAAAAATATTACCTTGTGCAACTTGGTGACTTTCTCGCGGCAGGCCTCCATCTCCTGCCTCAGCACCCTGTTCTCCTCTGCCAGATGGTGGACGCGTGCCATCATAGCAAAGGGCTCCCCCTGCAGGTGGGAGTAAGAGTGGGGGTGGGGGAAATGCCCAACCTGGACCGGCAGCTGGGGCTGGGGAGGTGGAGGTCCTTGGAACTGCTGCTGCAGCTGCTGCTGCTGCTGTTGTTGTTGCTGTTGTTGTTGCTGTTGCTGTTGATACAGATGGTGCTGCTGCTGCTGCTGATGCTGATGCTGATGCTGCTGATGGTGCATCCTCGGGGTGGAGCCGTAGGGGTCATGAGGGAAACCATGACCTCTTGGTGGCGTTGGGTGAATGGGCCCCAGAATGAAGGGCTCGCCTGCTTGGTGGGAGCCGGGACCCTGTGGACTGCGGGGCCCCATGCTGGGAAAGGGCTCTCCCTGGAAGTGCTGGTGAGGGAAGGAGGGATGGGAGGAGTGGGAGGCGCTGAGCATGCTGCTGAGGGTCGAGGACTGGGTGCGGGACAAGGAGCCCACGGAGGTGACGGAAGAGGTGGGACTGTGCTGGTGAAGGGGCCTCTGGGAGTGAACTGAACCCTCCTTACTGGACCTGAGGAGGGATAAACTGTGTGATTACACTGTTCTAAACCTCAGTGTGTAGCATAAACGGACTGCAGCTTGCATTTCGTTGTGCAGCCCTGCGTTGTATAAGCATGAATAAAACAATACATAAACAATGAGGTTTCCTGTGTCTCTCAGGGAAGACCGTCCAACAGTGAGTGTTTAAACAGCGGCAAGGCAAGGATTTAATTGCTAACTTTTAACGTAAATGTCCTCTAGCTCAGTCAGATTCACCTGTTGTTTGCTTGCTCACTCGCTTTTGTGCAGGGCAAACATTCCTGCCTTTTAGCCCTTCAAAAGGAACGTCACCAAAGCCGAGCAGATCATGTCCCGACTCGTCCTGCCCTGATGATTAGAATTCTGCGGTATTCACGGCTGTTTGAATCTGGTTGCTCAGAGGTAAAGCGAAAAAACAGGCCAAACAGGATCCGTCCTCACCATCTCGGAAAAAAAACACTATTGGGAAACCATGGAAAGTCTTCATTGGGCAATGGCACTCCTCACGGGCCTGTGTGGGTTCCAAATTGCAAACTGTGACACTGTGTGTTTGGAAACCCGTGTGTGTGGGGCACGGGTTAGAACAGCTAGCGTCGATAAGCTTGCTAGTGCAAATTGATAATTGATCATTCCAGCTCATGTTGGAGTTCATTCAGTTCTCAAGTTGGAGAAGTCAAAATACAGCTATGTGATAATCACGGGAAGGCAGTGATGAATGTGTGTCTTTGTGGATTTCCCCTTAATTTGAAAGATGTTTTTTGTGGTCCTGTACTTGCTGTGACTTGTGATGAAGACGCAAACTAAATGAGATTAGAAGATTTAACATCTATGGCACTAAAAAAACAGGCTTTTAACATTATGAATTACTATTAAAACTGTGTTTAAAAAGTGATATTTATTAATATAACAATGTCCAGTGAGATATTCCCATACATGAACAGCTCCATGTCAGAGCTCCAGATGGGCTCCACAACAAGCTGAGGGACCCACATTAGCCCCGCATTAGCATTCATCTGGAGCGGTGTTTGTGTCCACCTGATGAATGTAAGCCGGAGCTGCTTTTTAAGTCCTTTGGACCCAAGTCCAAGTCACGCCTCAAGTCTTTAGAGACGTGACTTGCGAGTCAAAAAGACGTTGGGTTTTTTTTGTTGGTTTTTTTCGGGTCTTACAAAAGCTAATATGAAAATGACAATAGCGCACCGAAATACTTCTTTGTTAAATGGAAACGGGACAGTTTTAACGTTCAGTTGCGAGTCAAAGCATCTGTGTGTGTCAGAAAGTTCAATGACAGCGCTCGAAACAAAGGTGCAGCTGTGCAGAAAGCCCCATGATGAGTCTGTTTGGAACAACGTTGCTCCTGGTTTTGACCTTAACACATCCCTGCTAAGTCACATTAAAATTAAAATCTAACTTTCAGTAAAAGCTACCATAATTAGGAATGAGGGATCATACTCAAAACTGCTTTACTGGTGACAAAGTTGGCATTACTAGCAGCTCTCATCAGTATAACTCACTTGACTGAACTTCATTTTAAGTTTTTCTTTGACTCCTCAGTTTCTACTTGTTGAAATAACCTATTTTCTTTTTTTCTTTTTTTTACAGTGTACTGTAGAGCACTGTCTGTGATGAATGTGCACAACTGAACCAATGGCCCAAACACGACTTTCATTTTAAATGTCAGGAATACAGACAGACTTAACAGATGGATAGAAAGTAACATCAGACTCTAAAAGTTGGGATTACAAACAAAAGTGTAGATAAAGGGGCACACATGCTTGTGTCATGGCGGAAAAAAACAAAGCCCTAAAAGGCAAATCGTAACTAGTTCACACACAGACATATTGTATTCTGTACAGCTGTATTCAACTACTACTAACAAGGTTTAGTTGTTATTGCACAGGGCGCCCTACTTACTGAAAAAACAAATATATATATGTATGGGCCTACTATTGATGACCTCAAATTTTATGATAATCTCTTTTTGACCATTTCAACCCCTTGCGGTCAATATATTATTGCTGGTGACTTTAATTGTGCTCTGGATCCATCTAAGGGCCTATTTAGGAGTTGAATTTAAAGGATATGGAGGGAATTTAAACCTGTCCTCAAAGAGTACTCGTGATATTAGTAATCGTCAGACTTACTCTCGAATTTAGTGATCTCAGATCCTTGTTGTCTAAAGTAATACCTGACCATGCATGTTCAATGCTATACAGATGTCACAATGGTGAGTGACCTGCCTAGATGGCGGTTTCAACCGTTCAAGATCCTAATTCCAACTAATTCCTTGACTTTGAAGTCAATACCTTCAATGCCTTTGAAGTAAGGCTGATATCAGAGGCCAAATCATGAAGGATACTTGCTCCAAATCTATGAGAGGGAAGGTTGATTTTGATAAGATCCCAGTATAATGAATTATCTGCTTCCAAGGTAGCTGCAAAATCGCTCAGGCTTAAAACAATTTTACTATGAAATCCTGGAAGACTGTTGGCCTGGCAAATTAAAAAGCTGCCTGACCGGCTCCCTATCAATATACTGTATATAAGATGTTCAAAAGAAAAAACTGTGCAAACCGCTGACATGTTTTTAGAATCCTTTGAAAATGGGATTCTTTCCATACCCATGAGAGGGGCATTGATTTTATTTATTTTTTTTACTTCCAAAGCCTGGGAAACCTAATGATAAATGAGGAAATCTGTGTCCAATTAGTCTCCAAAAAGTATTAGCCAGGAGGCTAGAAGATTCAATTCCAAGCATGGTTGAGCGGGACCGAAATGGATCCATTAAGGGCCGACAAGATTTCCAACATTAGGGAAGTACTGAATATCATATACCAAAAGAAGGGGGCACTCTGTCCCTGCTTTGCTAAGCCTGATCAAAAGCTATGGCAAATTATGGGGTTATAAAATTAACAATTCCAAATCCTCACTTGTGCTATTGAAAGGGGGACAAGAGACGCAACCTAAGTCAAGAGGCAACATATCCAATGTCACAGACTGCTTCACATATTTAGGCACACATACATTTAGGCATTGTCCAAATCCCCTGTGGTATTATTGGGCAACCCAGCTAAGAACCTCTATGTTTTATTTCTCACTTGAAATAAGTCCATCTCAGCTGGAGATCGTCTTTTCGTCTACCCCTACACTTGTATATGTACTCTGCAGGTATTAAGAAACCCTATTGTTTCGAATATGATTAATGTCTGGCATGATGTGCAAAAATATTTGGGTGGATGTTGGGGCTCATTCTTGCTTCAGCCCAATCAGCGGTAATGATGACTTTGGGCCTGGTAGATCCAACAATTCCGACAATGGGCCAAAAAGGGTTGAGATGTCTTTAGACCAAATGATGGAGTCCTCATGTCATTTGAAGTCTAACAGGAAAGCACATCATTCCAAAAAAGCACTTTTTAAAATACCTACACATTGTGTGTGATGATGAAGGACTGTCTGTGTGTGTGTGTGTGTGTGTGTGCACGTTCCTTACCTGAATGAGCCATACTCAGGTGGGGGCTGGTATCGGACATGGGGCACCTCCCTCGAGTGCTCCCTCCCTCTCTGCTCCTGGTAAAAATGGCCTCCAGGCTCCTGCTGCTTGGTAGGCGAGCCCATTCCTTTGAAGGGGTAGTCTGGAGGTGGGCCGCGATGCTGAGGCTTGTAGTAGTCGCCCGGCGGCCCCGGTGGGGGCAGCAGGGGGGAGAGTGGGGCACTAGTGACGGGGGCATGGGCCTTCACGCCGCTGGTGGCCAGGGAGAGCTGCATAAGCCGTTCGCTGAGAGACCTAACGTGTCCTTGCTTCAGATCCTTCAGCCCATCATCCTGGTGCACCTTCCCCGCGCCACTCACTCGCTGCACTGTGGGGCGACCCTCAGTGCGCACCTTGGCACTGGTCATCCCAGTGACATAGAAGGCGGCACCCACTGAGACGGGGAGGGAAGGCTGCTGGGGCTGGCTGTTCTGCTGCTGAGGCTGAGGAGGAGGCCCATGACCACGGAAGTATTGCGACTGCACTTTGGCCTCTTCGTACGTAGGGAGGTCCTCTGGGTTCAGGCATTGCCCTTGGCTGCTCCCACCACCTCCGCTGCTGCCTCCACCTCCAGTCCCTAAACCTCCTCCACTGCTCCCGCCCCCTCCTCCTACTCTGGTGGAGCCCAGCTTCTCCAGGCCATTGTCCGTCTGCAGCTCCTGTCCCTGGGGCTCCTGACGGGCGATGTGGGGAGTCATGGAGTGATCATCAGAAGGGCCAACCTGTCCCTGTCCTGAGTAACCTCCTCCACCTCCACCTCCACCTCCTGCTCCCCCTCCTCCTTGTTGTTGTTGTTGTTGTTGTTGTTGCTGTTGCTGCTGCTGTTGCAGCACATAATTCCGGTTCATCTGCTCCTGCAGGAGGCGCTGCAGGACGGTGCTGCCACCGCCTCCTACACTGTTGCTGCTGCTGGACGACTCATCGGCTGCGGCCCTCATCTCTGCCTCACGCTTGCCGCGCACCTCATGGAAGGACAAGCTCCGCCCACGGTCAATACTCCCTGTGATGATGAAGAAAGAAGTTATTCCAGAAATACACGGGAAAAAGAGAGAACAAAAGACAAAAAGGGACAGAAAGCATTAACCTCTGCCATGGAAGACCCATTGATGCATGGTCGGAAATTAAAACGAGGCCAGAGGAAGAACAATTTGAGAAAAACCTGAGGAGCCAAACCACCAGCAAAACCCTGAACCCCTCGAACCCAAATCACAAACAAACCACACAAATATCAAAGCTAACGATTTAAACCAGAGAATGCTGACTGCGACAGCTGTGTGATGACTAATCGTGGATCCGGAAGAGATCATTTGACATTATGAAATGTAGCGTTGTTTACTTGGCCCTTGTTTGATGACTAAACAGTGGCTACTGGGCCTGTGGATTGGACTAATGTGAAATGCTTACAGTGCAAAAGAAAGCTGCCTCTTGGTTGTTTAAGGACAAAAGCAGAAACTTTACACATTACATGATGTGACAGAATATGTGAATGCTAAACTTTTAAGCATTACAGAATCAAAACAAAATCTTTGAGCACTAGCCTGAAGTGCCACAACATTGTGACCTCTGCAAAAACCTGCACTCTTGACTCACTACCAGTGGTGGAAGAAGTACTCAGATCTTAATTACTTAAGTACATAAGTAAAAGTAGTAATACCACACCGTAGAAATACTCAGCTACTTTGTATTGAAAATACATTGAAAATGTTACTTAATTAAAAGTAGACAAGTATTAGCATCAAAATATACTTAAAAGTGCTGATTATTCAGAATCGCCTATTTCAGAATAATATATGTATTATTGCATTACAATTATTAAGTAGCATTTGAATTTCCACCTGGGAACCGATAAAGCCTATTGATATAATATGATTGTTTATTTACTGATTATATTTTGTATCGTTAATCTGAACCTGTCAAGTAACTAGTAACTAGAGCTTTCAGATAAATGTATTGGGTTTAATAGTACAATATCTACCTCTGAGATGTAGTGGAGTAGAAGTATAAAGTAGCATAAAATAGTACCATACTCAACTTGAGTAAATGTACTTGGTTACTTTCTACCACTGCTCACTACTAGGGCGCCAAATAATGATTATTTTCATTAGAAATTATTCTATTGACTATTTCAATTAATCATGTAATGGTTTAATCTGCGTGAATACGTTTAAAGTGAAATCCTGAAATATCTTGTTTTTTGCGACCAAAGATGATGTAAAACAGGGGAAAGCAGCAAACCCTCACTTTGAAGAAGCTGAAAAGATTATTCAATCATCAGAATTGTTGTTGATTAATTTCCATGTCAGTATTCAAATGAACCAGGGCTGATGGGGAAAGTCAGTCTGAAAAACAGGTGAGTCAGACGGCAAACTTTCTACCCTTGATCTGATCTGAGTTCCTACAGGCATAGATGGTGTCAACAGCCTGACGTTTTCACCACAAAACACTATTTTCAGTCACAAAACACTATTTTCAGTCAGGCTACATGGACTTAAACTAAGTGACTACATGCGTGAACCCCAGAATCAAAGTGTTGAGGACCACCCAGGATCACAGTGACTCCATTTTACCCCTTCATAGCGATCAAAGGGCAGGAAAATTATCATTTTTACTTGAAATGTATGAGATTGGAACCCACTGGCTATGGCACACACAAAAAAAAGAGGATTATACAAATTTGCAAGGAAACAAAACCCAGTGATTTGGAAATTCTCACAGAAATTTGATTGGAAATGGTCATACAACGTTAAAGACAGAAGCAATGTGTTTTCAGTTGAACATCCAACATTGTCAAAGTTCGAAACCACCTGGGATGAATATGTTGTTAAGGTCCAAATCAAAGAAAATCAAACCTAGAGCCAGTAAAACCCCCAACAGGTAACCCATTCAGCAAAAGGTTTAAACTCAAAACCTTTTTGCAGTCTTGAGAAACAAGTGCATACAATTAAGTTGTTTTCAAGTTTGTTTGGGCAGGCAGTGTAGGGCTGCATTTATATTAGCGTGGTTTCTTCTGACAACACTGAATGTTAACAACTCTACCTTATTTCGACAGAGTAAAGAAAGAAATGATTACATCTAGCGCTTTCTGTTATTCTTCTCATTCTCAAGGAGGAAGATGCTTTTTTCCGAAACATCTGTGGGTAAATAAAGATCATATGAGACAAAAGGAAAAATGTTAGCTTTGGCGCTATGTCATCAAATGGTCAACTGTCTTCAAGCTGAAGAGTCTGGAGTATAATGGGCTGGGTAGTGGAAATTCAGATGCACAAAAGCTCATTTTAAACGTCCACAAAAATCATATTGCATAAAGCAAGAAAATTAAACTAACAACCCAAGATTGCAAACCTTTCCATTGGACATTGATAAACCTTTGACGTTTTTTAAAGATACAATATGCAAACTTTCATCTTGACATTTTGACAAGCTTTCATCTACGCCTCCACATCCGTTCAGTTCAGTGGAACTGTTTTGCTTAGCTGTTGCTCAGCTGCCCATATATTTCTACAGGTAGCTCTAAACTGTTTATGCATGCACATACATTTTGAATAGAAATCAAATATTAGTAGTTCCTCTGTTTTAGAAGTATATTCTAATAATAGAATTCAGATTTTCTTTCAATAGCTTCCACGTTATATGACCCGATGGCTCAACATCAATTTCAAAGTCGTCAGAACTCAACTTTTGGAAATTGCAGAGAATGATCAAATGAATTTCATCAGAGGCACAGAATAGAGACAGCTCTCCTTACAGTCACAAGTAACACCTTATTGCAGTCCAGCTGCATCTGTTAATTTGTAAATGCTCCTTTCGATACCACAGATATTTTATCATATCATCTGAAGAAGTAGGTTGGGAGATCTGGTTTAGCTCTTGAATGGTTTACCGACTATTTATCGAATTGCCAGTTCTTTGCATCCATTGCTAAAGTGCTAAAGTGTCTGATTGTTCTCCTCCAACCTGTGTAGTCCCTCAAGGGTCAAACCTTGGACCTGTCTAATTCGGCCTCTACATGCTTTCTTTAGGGCACATCGTGTGCCAGTTTGGCTGAGTCTCTTATAATTGCTATACTGATGATGTCCACCTTTATGTATTTGATACATCTCCATCTGTTGCAAACTTAAAAGTTATGTTAAATTCCCTCCAAAACATAAATTCCCTCCAAAAAACGGCAATTAATTCATTTCTAACATAACCAATATTTTGCTAGCGATAACATTAGCAAGCAAGCAAGCTAAGCTTGGCCAGCTAGCTGTAACTTGGCTGCGTTGCATGGATAAAGTAATAAACTAATAAAGTAATTTGCAAACACAAGCTAGCCCCAGGAGTCTGGATGAATTAGCTGACGTTATCCACTCAAGACAGTATTTTGATAAATTAACTAGCTTGCAATTCACCTGCGTTAGCAAGCAAGATTCGTGGACTTTGTGTTAGACTTTGTTTTGGTGGGTGCCAGTCGTTTGTTGACGATAGCGGATCCCGTTTCCAAGCTAACGTTAGCTAGCGTTGCACACTGTTGGCTGTACAGAACAGCAAAAACGTCCCGAGACCTTCACATAGAAATCAGTCCACAGGCTGTTATAGGCAAGAAAGTACTGTTACCTAAAAGGTTATTAATACATAAAATATTGCAGTAAATGCATGTAAAATGTACAGCTGATGTTTATGTTTTTTTCACTACCCAGCCCGTTAGACTGTGCATGGATACTCTCTCCAACATACTTCAACTGCCATTTCCTGCAGTTCACCCCCAAAATCTTCTCCCTGCACAGCCAGCTAGCAGCAGGACAAGAGGAGGACAGAGGACAAAAATAAAAAAATAAAAATAAAAACAGCAAAAACAACAGAAATAAAGACAGCCGAGAATGGGATGGCATGACAGATGATACTGTTGAGATGAGGGAGGCAGTGACTTAGTGAAAACCTTTGTAACTCATTATTAATAGCCTAGTGCACAGACTCCCCCTGTAAGGGGGAAAAAGAAGTCTTGCACGTTGTGTTCATGTGAACGATAAGACTTCTAATTTGCACCTCTGACCTTCAGAATAAAAGGGATGGGAGGTTAGATTATACTGTTAAGGTGATGTAATTTGTTATTTATACCCACTGAAGGAATTCCTAAAGGAATCACTGTTGGCAAACAACTAGAATACCAGAACATATGTCCTAATGACCATTAGCCAATCACAGCAGGGTTTACATCAGACACTGCAAAGTCTTCATTAGTAAAGGTTACTCACCAACATGCATTGAGTGTATGATTCAGCCCTGCCAAAAGGCACTGAGTGCACTTCCTTTCTCATAAAACATTTGCAAAGCCGATTTTTTAAATATTCTAAATCCTGCATTGTTCACATCAGTGTTTACTAGCTTCCAGTCTTCTCCTTCACCTTCGCTGGCACATTGCTGTTTCTTGACCATAACCTCCACCCATTGATCAATGGAATAGTGCGAAACCATTGGCAAAACGAGCGCGTTTGCCAAGAGTTATAATTCCCCCCTTTTTATTCTGAAAGCCAGATGGATGTTCTGGAAGCCTTACTTAAACTGTGCGCACAGACTGTTAAACTTGTTATCCCACTCCCTTGGTTTAACAATCCATTTGCACTTTTTCTACCATATGACTTGCCCTAACACCTCCTCTGCCCTTCCTTTCTCCTGTCTCTCCGTCTCCTTTCGTCTGCCCTCAAATATCTACCCCTTACTCCTCTCTTTCCTTCCTGCCTTATCTGTTTCCCTTAACCAACTTATTTGCCCGAAATGTCATAGGTCCTCTCCCCCTCATACCTACCTGTATGGCTGCTCTCACTGCGCTCTCTCAGGGGCATCAGTGGCAACAGCGGCTCATATTGCGATGCTGCAGCAGGCCCACCGGGAGGCCGCCTGGGCGGGACTTGAGGTGAGATAGGTTGGTGATGTTGTTGGTGAGAGGTGGTCCGGTGTAACGGTGACGGTGGCAAGTGGTTCGACTCCTGGTTCTGGCCTTCCTGTAGGCTCAGCAGGTCCTGGATGTAGAGGCGCTGGTTCGGCGTCGCTGAGACCCAAACACTCTGCAGTGAGGAAATAAATAGGTTCATTTGAGATGGAAGACTGTGTCTGGGAAGTTGGTGATAGCTTTGCAAAGCGGCCCACAACTTTTGCCTCAT
This sequence comes from Enoplosus armatus, assembly GCF_043641665.1. Classification (NCBI taxonomy): domain Eukaryota; kingdom Metazoa; phylum Chordata; class Actinopteri; order Centrarchiformes; family Enoplosidae; genus Enoplosus; species Enoplosus armatus. The sequence goes on along the minus strand of NC_092192.1, from coordinate 24,004,310 downwards.
TCATTTACATGCACTTAAGTGACAAGGTTACAGTCGGCTTTCTCCAGTGTAAACGAGAAACCTGTTTCTTTAATCGGTTTAGGGGATTGTAGAAACCTGGTTTCCCCAGATAGATTTCTCCTGGAGAGCGCTGATTTCTTGGCTATGTATACAGGTACGTGGAATTATCATCGGCTTTTTACATGTGTGTGACAAAAGACTTTCAGGCAGTGAGAGTCACAGCAGAGCAGCAAAGGAGAGCTCACAACACGTAGCAATGCATTTCCAATGTATTTAAAATAATTCCAATCAAAGTCCGACTGAAACTGGAACGAATAGTGGCCTGCAGAAGTCTAAATAAGCTTGGTTTCCACAACTGAGCATTTGTCACTACACTGTCAGTCTACTCCGTTACACACACACTGACATGATGCATGTATATGCATTTAGAGTAACTGTATTAATACAGTGCCTGTAAACGCATTGATTGTGGTCTGGAACGAGCTCAGCGAGCGTCAGCTTGGAACTGCTGTCACTTCGGGCTAACACAAGACAGCTGCAACGTTGGAGGAGCCGCTGTCTCAATTTCCCCTTCAAAATTATGATTTATATTTATTATTATGTTGTGACCACCTGTTTGAATCATTTCAACTTGATCCTGAGAAATCAGGTATTTTCTGTCAGTTCGGTGGATGACTCTAAATACTATGACACCCATGAGCCTCGGTCACCATTGCTTCAGAGTCTTGCCTTGTTAAAAGTTGTGAACCAAACACCATGTGGAATTCAATCAAAATTGACTGAAAGAACCATGTATTTTCTCACATTTGTTTGTTCTCATCTTCTGTACCGATAATTAAAGCAACAAAAGAAACACTTTTACTTAAAGAGCCAGGAGTACCCAAAGTAGCTCCAACTGTTTTGCAACTCGAGTTCAAACTGGAAAAACATGGTGGCTGATTAGGCGACATCACATTTTTCATACACTACCCACCAAAATCTGGGGCCTCACTTATAAAGATGTTCTTAGATTTCTACTTGAACTTAAGATCATTTCCGACGGTGTGCTTGCGTTCGACTCGTCGCTGAGCATAAAAAAACCTTGCTCATGTGGGTTCTAAGAAGCCCATTTGCAACTTGTCCACTTGTGATCTATAAATCGGCACCTTCCCCAGAATCAGCAGTTTCCCCTTTATATCCCAAAGTGGGCAGAACTTGGACAGATATGGGTAATGCATGATTAAAAGCGTGGCTTCCTTTCCAGATGGGGGGCTAAATCTGTGCACTTCCCGCTGTTTTTGGGGCGATCGCATCTCTTGCACTGACGTCTGGTCCAGCTGGTCTGGCTGGGTGGTTGGAAGACAGAGTCACCAGCGATAGTCTCAAGGCCCACTGCACGTAATCCAATCCCTGGGCTTGGTTTTTGCAACGTCGATGAGCGTATTTCTGTCACAGGTAATACGGGCTTCGGTAATAAAAGCGGAAAAAACTAAAATTGAAACAAAAATGTCGTTCGAGGGAGCTACTGAATGCGCCGCAGTCACCATGGCAATTTGGGAGCAAACCAGATCCTTAGCATGATGTTTACAGAGAAACATGTTGGTGTTGGAGCAAGTTGAATGGGATCCCTTCTGGCACACATGGCACAGAGGGACGGATGGAAACTGAAACAATTAAAAACAAAAATAGAAGGAGGGGCATTTTGTGTAAAACTTTAAACCGGTGCAGCTCTGATTCCTAGTTATGTGACTGTGCGAGCAGTTTTGTACCTGTGTTCCACTATACGAAGCTTGTCAGGGTTCTTTTTTTTTTTTTTTAATCATTTCTCCTCTTCTGCTTGCTCTCATCCCATCTCCAGCTGTTTTTGATTTCCATACTTTTTCTTACCCCGTCACCACATTCATAATATAATAGCCATTAATACTCATCATGGAAAAAGTGTCTCTGTGACAGTGAACCAAAAGGGTTCCGTGAAGTCCGTCTTCCATCATAAGAGGGTTCATGAGCCTCACTGTACAGGGAAAACCCTTTCCTTTCACAAAATAAATATGCGTAGCTTTTTATCACTATCCATTTGTAAAATTCCATTTTGAGGGTTTCATGAGACCGAGAAGACGCTCTGCTACGTAACATGATGTGGGCCTCAGCCCAGTTTTGTCTCAACATTAAACACAGACTTATCCCGTTGACTAAACCTGCACGCACAAAAACACAAAACCTACACACACATGTACTGAATGTGGTACAAACGTCTGTCCGACACAGGGAAAAAAACTGGAGGAGGTATCTTTTTTTCCCCCCGTATTTAAAGTTTGATTGACTGTTTGATTTGGCAAACTGATTGAATTTAAAAAAGGCGGTTGTCAGTTTGCCTGTGAACAAGAGGAATGTGTCACCCCACTGTAGACAACTGCTCATCTTTGAAGTATTTCATTTGCCCGATTTCCATTCAAGCTTATGATGTTAAAGAGGCCTTCCACACCTGAGAAAACGCTGAATACTCCTGATTTATTCAAGGAAGACGTAAATATGCTTCGCAGAAGTGAAGAGTAGCACAAAACATTCAGTGACATGAAAAAAAAAATGCATCAGCGGAGCCCTTCAGTCACACGAAACATTTCCAGGAATCAAAACACACATAAGACACAAGCCGATGTAGCTCAACGTGCCACACCTGTGGAATTTTGGGTGACATGTAAACATTCTGAGAGGACAGAAGACAGTATGAGTAAGACAATCAGTATGACAACAGAACTGATCCACCTTCCCTTCTAAATAATCACTTCCAGATGTATTGCTCTGTCCTCCTCCCCCTGAACACCCCTGCGTCTCCATAAACCCGTTCATACAAACAGTTAACTCAGCAACCAAGGTCTAAACATTCACTTGTCTGAAGGTGCGTTTGCCGTGATATATAGTGCTGATCTGTGTGTGTGTGTGTGTGTGTGTGTGTGTGTGCGTGTGAATGTAAACTTGTCGTGTAAAGCCAGACTTATACTCATATAGCGATGCATAGCGATGAGGCCTCTGCACGTGGCCACTGTAGGCTACATAGTGGCCGACGCGCGCTCAAGAACGTAAAACTCCATGTCGTGGGCACTTAACACTCGCGGCGTAGTCACCCACAGACAACGCACACAACCCTTTTTTGCCTTATATCCATAAATGTAACTTTGCCACCATACCTGAGTTCCCTTGTGGTATTTCTATACACAGGCCAATCGCACATACCTAGAGGAGAGTATTAATGACTGACGTATGGTTTTGACATCACTGACCCTGATTCATGGTGCTTTTGTATCCTACAGCACTATCCTACAATGGGGAGTCTCCCCAAACTCTTGAAGTGTCTCTCTGTCTCTCTCTCTCTCTCTACACACACACACACATACAGTTTATGACCTGGTCACTAAATAATAACTGTCCTCTGCACACCAAGTTTGTTTAAGAGCACGGCAGCCAGGCTCCTCTGCAGTTTGAAATAATGCCGTCATCATTTGTCAGGACAGCTAATGCATTGACTTCACTTCCTGTCGCACAACCAGACCACGTGGGAGCAAGAAAACACAGCACACTTGTAGCACCTCGCCAGGCTACCCTGTGATGTAAAGCGCGGGCTGTGACTGCATAGATGTCTTCTTTCTGAAGTGATCAAACAGCCAACTCCAGCGGTTGCACAGTTACTGCCAGTAGGGCAGTGCTTTTTATTATTGTTAGACATTAGCTGGTTATTGAAATGGAGTAAGAAAGTGTTGGCTTTGGGGTCCAATAATCTTTGAACTATAACTAGGGGCCTATGGACTGGTCATGTGATTGATACAACTTGCTTGCAGCGTGAACAGTCTACTAGTAATGGCATAATTAATAGTTCAATTACTTGAAAGTAGGCAGTACATACTGGTTGAGTATGCATTGAGGCAGTATAGTAGGAGGTACGTTAGTTTGCGATTTCGAACACAGCCAAAGCGAATAGTATACTATAGGCCTAAAGCCTATCACTAGTGAATTATTAATTTCACTTGGCCAATACAGCAATTTAAGAAATACACAACCGACATTGATAATATTTGTAGGTGTCGTTCCTTCATTGAATCCTTGTAAAGAAAAACGGTCTACGGTGGTGGTTAGTCGCTAACGTGTTAATGCTAAGTACAAACTTGTCAATAATCATAACTGTTCATTCATAACAATGAGTTCAACATTTGGAAAGGTTACTGTAGCACGTCAACCCCCCCCCCACGAAAGCACATCGACTTTACGAAATGTTGAGCGAGTGTCGACAAAAGGCACCCAATATAACGTTAGCTAAATAGCCAGCTAGCCAAACCCAAACCTTGCTTATCTTATTGGTCGGTAAAATTCAGGATTAATCCCCCTGTACTGTTTTACTATAGGGCTGTTTTCACAACCTATACCTCTCAAGGGTGGACTTTGGTAGGCATGAAGGCTGTACTCCGTAACTCTAAACTCTGACAAACACTGTGAACTAGCACGCAATTTATTGAGATTCTAAAATGCAAAACCAAAGGCAGGTGAGATCATTGTCTGTCAGTCTCCAGCTGCAAGTTTGTTCATGACTTTCCACACTGCCACATTCTTTGGTCATCGCTCATTTCAGTCGTTGGCTTATTGTGCGGTTGTTATTGTTTATGCTGAAAACTTTTTTTACTTGCTGAAAACACACTGCCTCCTGCATCTGAAAGGGATTTGAAATCTATGAATTAGAAATAACCCAGCGTCACATACAACAAGGTACTCCGGATATGAAGAAGTGAATATACTGAAATCAAGTAGGGTTCCAGGGCATCACAACAAAGAAACTATGAACTCGTGAATTAAGTTCAACGGCGTCTTTGGCTTTGATGAAAACTGAGGCTGAAACACAATGTGTGTTTTAATCCCCTCTTCCCAAACTGAACCACTGGATTAAGGGCTTTTTCATGTGTTCCCCATGAGCACCTCAGATAACTGCAAGCTAAATGACGCTTCCACCCTAAATTAAAAAAAAATGCTCCTACCTGTGTGGCTTCCTCCAGAAAAATCACTGTGTCTTCTCTATAAAACCAACCCGAGTGAAAAACTGGGAGGTAATCCAATGTTTGTCCGTTTCACTGAGTGCCTCTGTTTTACCAACATCTACTTTGTGCAGGTCTGAGGCGGCAACCCCCCCCCCACACACACACACACACCTCCTCTTCCCTCGCTCCAACAGGTGGGGCTGGGAAGTAGAGACAGGTGGATCTGGCGACCATTCAGCACTGGGCCACTCCTTCATACCTGTGCACTAGTGTAACTGCTTTACCAGCGTTTACTCTGCCAACCGTCAATGAGATAAATACTCGAGACTGTAACTTCCCCCTTTCACGGCTTGTGACTTTAACAACAGCAGGGTGGACTGCTGGGCAAGACTGCTATTTTTTTCTGTGATGATCAAAAGATAACATGGAGGCAGAATGTGACTTTCCCCTCAGCTATTTTACACTGCAGAGGACGTCCTTGAGCTGATACTCTCACTATTCTCATACAAAGAAACACAGTCCAGTTCAACAAAAGAAAGGACCAGGACTCTGGAGACATGAAGAGACCAAAGAGATTTGAGTCACCACACGTGCATGAGACCAGTCATCAAATCGTTGCGTGATGACACAGATAGCTGATTGAGACAAACATGAGACAGACACAGTCACATGACCTGCAGCTCCTGGATAATGTCATCTGGACACATACAATAGTCAAAGCTGCAGAGGATGCACTTGATACAACAAAAAAAAGTGAGCTGTTTCATGTACATGCTGTGCAACTTTGACTCGATTCAAAACTTTATTATGCCTTGTCCTGAGGGCAGACACACCATCATTGCCGTCTTGTCGTATTCATGCAACATACAGTGCCTCTCTGTATGTCAGTAGGGCAGAGGAGAATAGCCCTGGCTCGGCTTAATTTCATGTTGGAAGTTTGCCCAAACTGTAAAAAGCCTCTGCAGCAGCTCTTCGTTTTAACACTGCACCATCCGGATCTTTGTTGTATCGGCCCCACAACTCCACATACGGTCGGGCTATAATGGACATAATGTCAAAATCTATTTACAGTTCAACTTAATTACATGAACTTTTGAGTTTGCATCAGCAATATGCCCCATTACTTAAAAAAAACAAAATATATATATATATATATATATATATCCCTTCTGCCTAATTCTGTCTTACATGATCAGTCCAGGGTAACAGGAGTATTTTCAGCGCTTGTACGGTTTACGATATGGGAAGTGAACTTCATTCACTTTATAAGAGCAGCAGCTAAATATCTAAGATGTAAATAGGTTAATATTCTAACATGCTGAAATCAATGCAAACTGCTCTTTATAGCAACAAACCACATCTTGTTGTGCAAAATGTATATTCAACTAAGAAAGAATACCTACTATAATATCAAGTAGGAACATTTTCAGGTTGCAGGATGAGACCTGACATCATGATGAGACTCCGTTATTGACGTATAAAATGACAGTGGCAAGTAGAGACATGACTCAAGCTGGGTGGTGTAATGACACAGATAGAAACCCAACCTCAGGTATTTGAGCTGACCGGGAAGAATGAAGATCTTGTTTTGCCGCATATTTAGTTAATGATGCTGCTTGGACAATAAAAATAATTTTTTATCCAGGGAAAGTTCAGTTACTTTCTACTTCCTCTTTAAGGAAACACCCTGCTTCACATTCAGTCACTGGGTGCTGCCCAGTGCTACCACAGTTTTTTACTTTTTCACTCAGCAGTTTCGGCTTAGCTGCTTAAAGGCCCCACTGAAGGTCACTGCTAAGGGAATTCACCGCAACTGTAGATTTAAACAAGCAACCTCTCTATCACAAGCCCTCTTCTGCCTCACTTGCAGACTACCTCTGCCCTTAAAGTGACACTCCAACCCTTTGGTAGGGCTGAATTATTTGAGGAATATATATAATTGCAATTTTTCTGATCAATATCCCTTTTCTTTGACATCCTTATTTTCCTTCTTGATTATTCCCTCTTTTCACTGTCCATCACTCCATTTTCTGCCGCTTATCTGGGGCCGGGTTTCTGTGGTCTAGTCTCGCATAGCCAGACCCATCTCCACACTTTGGAGAATAGTTTCTTTTCACTAATCACAATCATCTTGGGGCACATAAAATAGTAACTTAAACGACGTAAGTAGACTATGTGATACAACTTTTACTATTAAATAACACAAACATAACTTGATCATCTGTGTCCCAGGGGTGAAGCCTACCTATACTTTAGTTCTGGAGGAGCTCATTGGGCCTGTTAAAAGCACGGACTTTGAAAACAATAATGCGCAGTTACCGAAAGGGGAGGAGAATGGACTTATCCCAGCAGCCTACATCCGGTGAGTCAAGACTACAGTGGTCTGATGAAGCAAACAGAGCCATATCATCTACAAAGACCAGAGAAGCAAACCGTACACTCTCCTCCCGCTGGCTGTGCCTTGAGATCCTATCCAGGGACAGAATCAATGACAAGGAACAACCCTGGCGGAGCCTGAGAATACAGACACAGCTCTCACTCCGGTTATATAAGGACCGGATGGTCATAGCATACCACATAGCATGCCCCATACTTCCACAGTGCCCCTCACAAGACTCCCCAGGGGACACGGTCGTTAGTCTTCTCCAAGTCCACAAAACACATGTAGACTGGATGGGCAAACTCCCATGACCCTTCTAATAACCCTGCAAGGGTAAAGAGTTGGTCCACTGTTCCATGACCAGGACAGAATCTGCATTTTTCCTCCTGGATCTGAAATTCAACAATTGGTCGGAGCCTTCTTTCCAGCACCCTGTCCTGGGAAGCTGAGCAGTGCGATACCTCGAAAAGCTGACCTTCCGGCCACCCTTTTTAAAAACGGAAACCACCACCCGGCACTGTACCCAACCTCCACATGACATTGTGTCAGACAACACAGCCCAACAATGTCCAGAGCCTTCACCATTTCAGGGTGAATCTTGCCTGGACGAGATTGATACCGCTGAGGGGCTCCTTAACTACCTTACAATAATGGCTGGGTTCCGGAGTTCTTCAAAGAACTCTTTTCACCGCTCGACAATATCCCCAGTCAGGATTAGCAGTTCACCTCTTTGACCACAAAGTTGATCATCTGTCGATCTGGCCCGAGGTGTTCTGGTACCAAGTACTCTTATGAATCACCCTATTTATGAACATGCTGTTTGTTATGGCCAATCCATGACTAGCAGAGAAGTCCAATAACAAAGCACCTCTCAGGTTTAAATCGGGTCTTTTCAGCAGGTAGGATCATGTATCATTAAGCTGTAGGAGCATTTATACAAAAATGTTTCACTCCAGCTCTGTACTAAACACACAGATATTGGAGTGGTAACAATATTTTCATCTAATTCGACAAGAAAGTAGAAATAAGTAGATTTCCCCAAATGTCCGAAATATTCCCAATTGTCACAATTATTTAAATATTTCTAGGACTGACATTTAAAAATCCAGTCTCTTCTGTTCTTCACAAATCCATCTCTACTCCGAGCTCTAAGCTCCTTACCCTACCTCTGAGGGTGCACCCAGCCACCCTACGAAGGAAACTCATGGCCCTTATCCACATGCACAATATTCTGTTCAGGAACAGCATTTTTGAAGGCAGACAGCTCCTCACTAAAATCATGGACATCATAACGATTATAAAAAGTGTTGGAAAGGTCAAGGTCAGGCTTACCATTGAAGGGTATTGGACACTTCTTGGACTGCATCCCCATCATAGACATCACACCATCCCATTTAGGGCGTGAATTACTGGTGCTGAGCATGTTCTCTACTTTGTCCTTGTACATTTAACCAGCTTAAGTTCTTTTTTAACTTGTTTCAGTAGGCATTACATCAGAGCATACAGTAGGAAAGTAGTTAGCATACAAGCTAAAGAGTAAAGGGCTCGGGATGGATCCCTGGGGCACACCTAAGGAGCAGTCAGTTTGTGAGGAGAGCTTTGTTCCAATGCGGTTTTCGCCAAGGTCACTCCAACTTCTCTAAACATTTCTCCCCTGTTGCCATGTTTCCCAGTGCAAGTAAGTGACCAAAGTACAAAGTAAAATGAAAATCGAGAGGGAGACTGAGATTGTCAGGGAGAGATTGAGATAACAGAGACAGAAGTACAGGAGGAAAGAGACAAATATGTGAAACTGAAAGAAAATGACGCAAGTAATAAGAGATCTGACCTCTGATTACATTCTAGTTAAACGTTTAAATTCTGTTCTTCATATGTTGCAAATGTGAAATATTTCAATTTCAACCTGAAACTCAGCACACTGGCACAGGTTTAACAATGACATGGTTCATCAATAACAAGGTTTGATTGCTCTGCCAACACATTTGTGCAGTCGTTCAGCTTGGGACCTTGGTTGCAAGTCAACTTACTTAAGGTGTTAATCACCTCATGACAGAGTCCCCTAAGAAGCAGTTTCAGATGCTGCACAAGTTTTAAGCATAATCCCAAAAAGGTTGCAACAAAGAAAAGGTTGTTCAGTGTGTTTCATTTCTTATATGATATAATGTATGCAAAAGTTATAATTATTTTTGCAAAACAGATATAATATAATAGTGCATATAATATAATGCCTGGTTTGCCAGGAATTGAATTACAGTTTGATAATTGGCCAAACAAAGACACTGACATCCAGACGTTTGCAGCTGTTGCAGCGAAGCTGAACGACATTTTACTGATCTAAAACGTCAACTGTAAATCCATCAGAGAACAGGGAGAGAGACCAATTTCTGCACCCACAGGAGCAGAAAATAGATCCGAATTCAAAGCAGCGACATGACAGACTGGCCTCTGAGACGAGACACTTAGGCTCTCACGTCCTTCATGAGCAGTCTGCAACGAGCCAGTGTCCGGTATCTGATGATTGTTAAAAGCATTCTGGCAAATGCCGTAACTGCAAAAGGACAAGAAGCGACAGGGTAAGTGAAATGCAATGTCAGTGACCTAGGACTTGAGATTTTCTTTCTGGGATGTTGTCAATGGAAGCCAATCAATAACTTTGTCTCTGTGTGTCAGTGTCTTCTACTCTTGAATGTGTGAGAGGAATGAGATGCGTTTTTAGAGATGAAATGTCAAATGCCGTTTTTGTTTTCATTTCGTTAGAAAATTGCATTTTAATCTTAATTGTGACTTAAATAATGCTTGCATAAATTGAACATCAGGATGCGGTGTTTGTATTGCATTTAAAATTTTCAAATTTGCATTAACATTTGAATAACGTCCACTGTACAGCGGCGTACGACTTTGAAAATTTACATGTCAAATAGCTTTTCCATTTTCATTTTAATATGGTCACAGGACGCCCATGCGAGTATGTGAAAGTAAAAAATGAAAATTGGATTATTACATTTTCATTTTCAATTTTACTCAAATAACATACATATGTGGACAATTATAATGCTCTTGTGGAATTACATTTTCATTTTCAAGTTCACATTATCATTTTAATATTGTCCCCTATATGCGTCCATAACCCTAGGTTGCTAGGTTGCACTTGGTAGACCTGAGGTAGGCATAACTTTATTAACCCATACAGATTAAAGACTCTATGGGGTAGTATAGTAATTACACAGAGTAAAGTATCGGTTACCACATCTAAATGAGCTGCGAACACGTATTTATGCTTGTACAACATGAATAATGTCTAAACTAAATTGCCAAAGAACAGACACTTGGCTTCTGAAATGTCTCCTGTGGACAACCGAGCTGTAGCGCAACCTGAAGGCATCGCAGCCGTATCCTGTGTACATTTGGTGTTAGCTTTCGGGTCGAGGTAGCTACCAGAGCGCCATCGTGGGTCAGAGGTGATTGTGTTTGGTTTTCAGTCTGCAGAAAACTTTGCTTACATTTCCAAAGAATTTGGCTGAGGTCTAATTTAAGCGCGTCTCCCTCGTCTACCTCCTCCTGATCTAACAGGAGGAAGGAAAGTGTAGGTGGAGGCCAACAGTCTTCAGTTTCTCTGCTCAAAGACTGAAGCCATGTTACAGGTATGTTACAGGGGGTGCCGAGAGAAAATCGGTTTATATAATGATGTCACACTAAATGCTGCGCGACATTTGTGGTTTTTGCATTTTGCTTTTTTATTATGCCTGATATATCCTATCCTCCACTTTCATGTCCTGGTAGTCGAGTATGCACACGATGGGAAGCATACCCTGAAAGCCATAACAGCCTTCACTGGAGGTTCTTCAGAAGGATTATGGGAACCTGAACGTTGTCGCCGCTGCCTGGTTTCCCCACACGTGGATGTGACTTAACTTCGCACAACTTTCCATGAATTAATCAGAGCACTCTTCTGACTTTTTATTCCTTTTAAATTGGAGGAGACAAACCAGACAGAAAACCACCAGAGCTGTTTGTAAAATCCCGTGGTATTTTCCTGGCTTTTCAACAAAATGCATTAACGTCCCCTGAATTCCACGATATTCCGTTTCAGATGTATTTTTTTTACAGTCCCATTCCAACTGGGAGAAGATCTGAAAAGCTTTCTTTCCACTGCGAGATTTAGTCAAGTCAGCAAGCCAGGACTTTTGACCAAAAAAAAATTAAATATTAAAGACAAAAAAACGGGCAGAGCAGATGACAGGAAGTTGGAGAAATGGAGCGTGGGGGCAAGAAAACGAGAGGGAGAGAGGCAGAAGCTGGAAGAGAGTGGTAAAAGTAGAGCGAGAAGTGTTTATATCACAGAGAAGCAGAGCAGTGAGAGGAATTTCTAGGCTCTGAGTCAAACCCGCTGGGCCCCTCAGTCTCTAATCTGTAGGGGGTTTTCATTCACACTCAAATATTTCCTACATGGAAATACAGGGAGACTCTTGAGAGGCTGCTGCGACCTCACAGATGGCAACAGCCGAAGTTATCACTAGGAAAATGTTCTGTAGCCTTACTAACGTGTCCATGTGTACTGTAGAAAGGTAATCACTGAAGAGGCAAAGAGCACAACGGTCTACAACAAAGGGACGAGTGCAGTAGAGCTTGCAAAGACTTGTGCAACCTCCTTCCAAAATATGACATTATACCTATGAAAATGAATGCAGCCATAACTTAAAGTTCTTTGAAATCCCGTCAATATAAGCTACTTTACAATTTCTGCATCACAGTTCTATTATTACAGAGTTTAAATTCTAATAAACATGCGGGTCTGCAGCATGAGGCTTCCACCAGCTCTAGTTACAGTGAAAATGACCAATGGTTAGTGTCAAACTGTATGCCGACAGTGTTCAGCTGTAGTCTGTGGAGACACTTCAACCAGGACATTTACGACGGCATCACCTGAAAGTGTTGATTAACGGAACGAGACGAAACCAGACTGGAAGGCGAGTCCTTCTCCCCACAGCTCTCAGATTAGTCAGTAAAAACATATTGTAAAATGGTCAGCAGTGATGTGACATGTATGCTAATAGTAGCTGTTGAGCTAAAACATGCTAAATCCCTGGTATGGCCCTTTAAAACTCTACCCTAACCTTTGGCAGTATGGAGATGGAGTGGGACTGCCCCTTTAACCTGAACCTGAACTTTGGATGGCTGAATAGGGACTTTCTTCCCTCAAGCAGTAAACCACGGCGTGTCTGATCTCACGTGCCACGGTTTTACCTCTGCATTCCCAAAAAAGAGGGCTAGGGTAAAATGTGTGACAAGCATTAGTCCTGTAGTGCCGCAGAGGTGTGTTGTTCTCCAGATCATCGAGATTTTAATATTTTTTTCAGTGTAAACGAAAATTGTAATGCGAAAAAAAAAAAAAGACCATTCCCACTAATCATGAATCACATCACAATCGTAATGTCTGCCAAAGTAATGCAGCTCCAACACATATGTTGCATGTTATGGGTGCTGTGTGTCTCTCTGTTTCCGAGCAATAAAGACAGGCAAATGAGAGAATGCCACATAGTATAACATTGTTATACGACGTTACAACAAATCAGACAGCAAACTGAAAAAAGCTCTCAACTCCAGTCTTAATACTACGCTGTTTTTCAGAATAATATCATATCAATATCATAAGTATCACTCTACATGCAGATTGCTCTTAAAATTTCTCCAAACTGATAATATTATTTTGTGCAATTCCCAAATACACAAAGATGTGGAATTCCTTCCTCCTAACCAATGATATGGATGGTTTTTCCCCACAGGTCAAAGGTCACCTGGATCAACCCGACACAAGCCCAGAAGCACGTTGCAGGGCTGACAGACCAAACCTTTGTTAACCAACCTATCGGATGAAACCATGTTATTGCTGTGAACCGATTGCGATTGAAATCTCAAGCTAAGCTTTGGATTTCTGCCCCCCCCCCCAGGAAAAATCCAAACTTGAAGCTCCTATTTATCAGTATGTGCAGAAAATACTTAAAAGTCACTTCAAGTCATTAGTTCACAGAAGTATGAAACCAGTGTGACTGACATGAGTATTGCATACAACACCTTGAAACTATTCTTTTATTGTTGTGGTTTGCCTTCCTGATGCAAAAGAAAAATGACTTTTCATAAATATAAAAATCAATGTGCATATTAATTTCTGGCCCAAAAGTGTTGAAACTCTGGGCAACTGTTCTGTATATCTGTGTCTTTAGGTGGTGGTGGTGGGAGGGGGGTCAGTCCCAATATGGGTCAACTTTGAGGGCCCATGTCTCGTGAATGGCTCATCAAGCCACGTTCTGACGCCTCGCACGCGTGCGGCAGGTTAACGCGTCGGAAAACGTTGGTTCAAATCGAAAAGGGGGTGAGGCTCAGGAAGGGGGTTCGATTTCTGACGGATCGCCCCCGGTGTGATCGCGTTTGTTACCCTTCAAAAAGTTTTCACGGCAAGGAGCAGCGACAGTGGGGGGTGGGAAACCGGCGCACAGTTGAATCAAACTTTTGAACTAACTACGTGCCAGCAAATTCACAGTGTTTACCTTTCCGATGAGCTTTCTTCCGTTCACTCCCCCCACCCCCACCCCACAGCTTGATCCTTCAGCTCAGTGGAGACCTCATTTTCGGTTATTTTTCTCCTCTCCTTGCGGCACCGAGGCGGCTCATCTGGCTGCAGAAAGAAAAATCCCTCCCTCTACAATAATAAAAGTCTCCGCCGCCGGTCAATCGCGAGTCTCGCCGCGGGTTTTTAATCCTTTTACCCCGGGAGCGGGAGCTTGTCCGCGGCCACAAAGTCCTCGTCCTTCCTCGTAAATTTCATGTTTTCACCGTTACAAAAAAAAAAAAAAAAAAAAGTACAGGAGAAGCGGCACGAAGCCACCCCCCCGCCGGCCTGGTCTGCAGTATGAGAGGAATGTCCAGCCTCCTCCTCCTCTTCCTCCAGCTAATGGAAACTGGAGGAAAGAGGGTTTTTTTTTCTTCTTTGGAGCAAGGAAATCCCTCCTCCTCCCTTCTTCTCTAGTCTGTTTTTTCTTTTTTTCATGTAATAAATCGAATTATTATAAAAACAGATGCATTGCAGAGCAGCCTATATGGAAGAAACAAATACAATGAAAAAGTTCAAGCACTAAGTAAAGCACAATATTATACGTAATAGAATGGGTTTCATGGTCAAATTTCTGTTGTATTCACGACACAATAGGCGTCTAAATTTGGATCCTGGCTTTTAACGGGTTTTTTTAAAAGTGCCCTTTTCTAAGAATTTAAACTCTCCGTTTAAACCGTTTAACAGGCTCTTCTGAGCAGTCTTGAACCCGGAGAAAGATGAAAAAGTAATAAAGAGGAGTAAAAAAAAAATGACAAAGGGGCTTTTGTGAGTTTGCTGCCTCTGCTCCCTTTAAGTGCTGTATGAAAAAGTCGGAATTTCGAGTGATAGTGCACATGCCAAACTGACTGATGATTGCTCCAGAATTGGCTTACTCTATGGCCGAAAGAATGTGGCCACTAGGCAGTTTAAATTAAGGGGAATCTTAATGCTACAGCATTAGCATATGGCAATTCATTTCCCACAATCTCTGGGGCAACACATAAACAGGAACTTGTAGTAACTTTATTGTCTGGTTCGGCCAGCAGAGCTGCTGTGTTGCTGTAGAGCTCCTTAAGGTGATTAAAGTAGCGTTAAAGACATTCATGTCGGTGTGCGGTCTCTTCTAATGACATGATGTCAGAAGTCCCAGTAACCAAGAACCCCAGACCCCAGCCCTTTGGCTTTATTCATCCTGTTATACACAGTGGCTCCCATTTTCGCATAGCCACAAAGTTAAAGGGGACCTATTATGTTCATTTCCAGCTCTATATTTTCATTTAGTGACTCCACTAGAGCAGTTTTGCATGTTTCACAGCTCAAAAAAGTCCTGATCTATCTTCTACTGGCCCCCTCATGCAGTTCACCCTCTGTCTGAAACAAGCCGTTTGAGCTCCGCCCCATCTCACTAAAAGCCCACTTTTTTTCTGATTGGCCGGCCAAGTTCCGGAAGTATTTCTAATGGCAAACTGTAAACCTAACGTTACAGTGCAACGTCAACGTATAAGGACATCCGTGCCTATCTGACATCAGATAGATACGGCGGTTAAAAAAACTGACACGGAGCGTTCAGAGCAGTCTGAAGCCTGAGCTTTTGGCTCACAGGGATTACTTTTACACACGTTTGCCTCATTATTTGGCAATTTTGGCAGCGTTAAGTATGAATATTCAACATTGTAACATTATATATATATGACAGAAAATAAGGAAAAGCATAATAGGTCCTCTTTAAATCATGAAGACAATGTGGTGCATGTTGCTGCTGTCCACCATGGGGAAAGAAGCAGAATCTGACTTCAATTCATTCCCGTTTGAAGACTCAGCTCAGGCTAACAGCTCACATTTACTGCGCTACAGAAATGTTATACAGAAACAGGCTTGTTTTCATCAGCACTCACAGTGTAGCTTACTGGTGAGCCGGTGGAGGAGACTGTGATAGGATTATATGAGCCGGCTGCGAGTTTGTAGCTACGAAGGTAGAACCGATTTGTGGCACAATGTGGCACATTGCTGACCGTGATTGTTTCTTAACAGTGGCAGATGGAAAGTGACTTGACACTAGATAGATCCATCCAGATCGGCAAGTCTGAGCTAATCAAGTTCAGACGCCACAATAAGTTAAAGCAGTCTCAGTCTCAAGTCTCCATGCTCAAGAGGAGTATTAAAGGATGACGTATTTTTGTAGGCAAACCCTTGGCAAAAAGCCAATGGAATTTTCTATGGGATTTTGGATTGTTGCAGAAAATAAGCTCTGTGGCAAAACAAAAGTTTATGATGTTGGTGTTTAATGTCCCGGACAATCTTTGTAGTCTCATTTAGCCACTTGTTAGCAAACGCCTTTTTTAAGACATTTAAAACCTTCAAAATTCACGAGTGGGGTATCTACTGACATATTTTATTTCACAAAACGTGAAAATCTCTTAAGCTCGTGTGTAACCACAGACTGTATTTCAGGCATCTAACCAAAATCCCATTTAAAAAAAAACCCATGGACCGTGAGACGAGGGAACAGGAAGTGTAAAAACGCTAACTCATTTCCAGGTTTTAGGACTCATTCCAATAGAGTGCTGCAGGCACCAAGAACAGTGACACAATAAACATCTTGTGTGGGGTGAATGACACCTGATCAGTAGCCCACTTTTGAGAACCATTCAGGTTGAAAAGCACTATATCAGTGAAGTCCATTTACCATTCTGGCTTTTGGCAAATCCCACAAGACCCTAAAAGTGCCTTCATTACTCCCAGGGACTGGTTCTTTTTTCCAGGGGTTGCCTTTTGAAATAACTTCCACCTCCAAGAGTGAGGACTCAAACCAAACAAAGAAAAGTGCCACTTTGGCAAAAGCAAACTGTGATACATCATCAGCAAGGACATAGTACAACACAATACAGATAAGGTGAAGGCTATCACAAACCATGTCCAGCCCACAAGATATCACACCAGCCTGCTCAGAAAAGGCGCAGCATATGTGTGGGATACGCCACAACAGTATTCAACTTTTATTTCCAGTATTAGCTGTTACAGTATTCCAGCAGTTGTGTGGCATTCAGGGACCACATGGACAAAATAGAAAGTAGTTACATTTACTTAAGACCCTTGAAGATTTTTCAGGCGGACAAAGTAAAAAAATTATGATTTTTGTAGTGTGACTTTGCATTTTTACAGGCTGCTTTCTTTGTCCAACCAACATCAAAACTAGTTATAATGTTGGGACAGTTTAAAAGTTAAGAACAAGTCTAGGGTGGTCAAACTTGCAGAGATCTAAGTGCAGTACTGCAAAAGAAGCTGTGTCTGTGGTTATGCCACGTGGATTCTTATCTGGTCGCGTAGACGTGCTTCTATTTAGTGTGGCTATTTGGCGGGGAAGTTTGACTGCTGCATTGTAACCTAACTTTGTACACGCAAGGGACTCGCAAGTAGCGCATTTTCATTGTATGATCTGGAATAAGAACAAGTCGAGAAATGGGCCCATTCTTTGTTCATCCAGCTCATGCAGCAGCTCATGGGCCGGCCGGAGTAGAAAACAAACATACCTTTCTCAAGCCGTGGAAGGCTTGTATTGTCATTCGAGGAGGGGAAAACCAACGTAACACAGTAATGTAATAATGTCACATATAAGGTGGATCAAACATAGCTAATCTTGAACGTTCAATGAGGTACAGAGGAACCTGGTATTTATATTCATTCTTTTAATCACACGAGACGAATGAGGTATGCAGGCAGTTATAAAAAATCTTTAATTGTTTTTAATTTCTTTTTGTTTTTCTTGTTTCTCCTCCGCTTTTCCTCCTCCGATGAAGATGTCAGTGATGACGAGACGTAGGGCAAGGAAGAAGTGTCTCCAGATTTCTAACCAGATTTGTTTGCTACTCTAGCACGGGCTTCACCAGATATGTGTGTGCTTTGGTTTGAACATGCTGAGTTATATAGCCTACTGTATTATGTGTCTGGATGACATTATACCATCTGTTTACCAGCACTGTACCCTGTAGGTATCCAGTATTTAAAAAAACACTTACAGTATATTATATTTGTCCTTTCCTCTAAAATTCCTAATTATTGTTACTCTGTTGTTCCCAATAGTCTGGTTTTCTTCCACTGTACCTACATTTAGGTACCAGTAGAAACTAGAGTGCTGCAGGAATGAGTCCTAAAACCCAGAAATGAGTCAGCATTTTTACACTTCCTGTTCCCTCGTCTCGAAGTCCCTGGGTTTTTTGAATGGGTTTTTGGTTAGATGCCTGAAATACGGTCTGAGGTTAACACAAGCTTATTTCAAAGTTTTGTTCTACAACATAAAATACGTCAGTAGATACCCCACTCGGGAATTTTGAAGCTTTTACGTGTCTTAAAAACGGCGGTTGCTATCAAGCGGCTAAATGAGACTACAGAGGTTGTTGTGGACATTAAACGTATTCATGCCGAACACGGAAAGTCATCTACTCACTAGTCCTCCTTTACAGCCTTGTTGTGTTTATACTCTATATCTATCTGTCTATATATCTATATCTATCTATATTCTCTTAAAAGTGAAGCTTAGTGGTGGTGACGTTGAAGTAATGCTACTGCGGTGTAGTTCGTTAATAGCCTAACGTTAGCTTTTCACTTCTGGTGATTCCATTTACGCTTCAAAAATCATAAAAGCGGTGGTCATTAGTGACGATTATCTTGCTGAACAAAACATGTAAGTATCATAAACCTTTGTTTTGCCACAGAGCTTATTTTCTGCAATAATCCAAAATCCCATGGAAAAATCCCATTGGCTTTTTGTCAAAGGGAACCAAGGCGATGCTAACTTCCAGGCTGGCCTACAAAAATACGTCATCCCTGCAACACTCGTATTTATTAAGACTGACAGACTGAACACTGAACAAAAAACTCATGAGAACAAATAACTATGTAAAGCCATAATCAAAACATTGTTCTAAACAATGATATTTGGTGCTAGTTTATCTCTGATAACATTCAATATCACAAGAGAATAATATCATGAAATATTTCCTTATCTTTTACTTGCTTTTGATTGTCTGACCTCTGGAGGTCAGTGAGGCTGACTGGACTCACGTAACCACCTAAGAACACCTTACAACCACAGAGCTGCACAGCAATCACTAGTTATCTATTATCTAGTTATGTTTTAGTTTTCCATTGCATATGGCACATAAAGTCACACCTACGGGAAATTTAGACCACCAGGTAATCTAATATGTCTTGGGAGGAAGCTGGAGTACCCAGGGGAAAGGCCCCAGTTCCAACCCAGAGCCGTCTTGCACCTGAACAATCAGAGTTACTTTCAAAGGCAGTGGTGGGAGAAGTATTCTGATTTTTTTTACTTATATAAAAAGCACCAATACTACAGTGTAAAAATATTCTGTTACAAGCAAAAAATCCATGCATTTAAAATAGTGTGAACAGTAAAATGTACTTAGAGTATTAGCAGTAATAGTACCGGATAATATATTGTCATATATAACAGTTTTGTTAATGAAAAGTGCTTTGCGTGGAGTAATAGCTTTGTAATGCCTGGTTTTATAGCAACAGGCTCCCGGTTCTGTGTGGCTGACTGTGAACATAATATTTATGGGGGGCTGCTGGTTTGCGTGATGTTTGCTGCTATAAATTATGTTTAATTAACTTCACCTTTGCCTCATATTCTAGTACAACCACAGAAGCATTTGCTGAAGAAAATGCATGTGATACGGGCTGGCAGAATTTCTGGATGACTTTATAACATATGAAAACTCATTGACGTACATGATATTGGCTGAGTTAGGGATGTGACTTCAGCATTAGCTTTAATGTGGGTTTACATAAAGCATTCATGTCATCATAATGAGCCTTGATTACTGTGCAGTACTGAGCATTTTGAAGATAGTACGTAGGCTATTCATAGCAGTGACAGGTAAATAAATGCACTAGGTTCACTAAGTAACTAGGCTCACATACTTTAACTCATAATCTGTACATGAGCTTATGTACAGTTGATCAGTGTGCAATGCTGAGCACATTTTGAGATGCCATTTGAAAACTCTAGGAGGAGACGGCATGCCAAAAGTGTATTGAAAATCTCATCTTTTTTCAGGAATTGCTCTTCAGCACATTTATGCAAATTGTGACTCAGGTAACTGCGTGTGTACTTCTCAATTTTATGAATGATATATCGAGTTACAGGTGAGCAAAAAAAAAGGGCATGGAAGAATAACAATAAGAAGAACTGTGTAGAACAATTAGTGCAGTTGTTGTGCAGTAGCATAACTAATGAAAGCAATCACTAATTGCTAGCTTAATTTCACTAGATAGGTGATGGACCTCGTAGGTACGTATGACAAGATGTCTATTTATGAATGGATGCTTGGATGGCATAGCTAACAGTCAAGGTGACTGTCCCTGTGTGTCTCTGATTGGACGAGAGGTGAGGGTGACGAGGGACTGACTCGCAGGTCAAGTACCGTACCAGCATGAATACACTCGCAACAAGATCCGAGCGGCGGCTGGCTTGACCGCAGTGCTGACGGGGGCTGAGCAGAGCAAAACCTTTGATTCAATAATTTTTCCCATAAAAGAAGAGTAAACAGCGGTTACCTGTATGTAAGTCTTGACTTTACTACTCAGTATTGCTTATGAGGCATGTGTATGGTACATACATTGGTATTTTCGGGACTCGGGAGTTTTTTTCAGAAGCTAACGTTATACGAAAAAATAAGTTAGCTAGCATCCTATTAGCTAGCAGTTGTGATAATTTGCCAAAAGTATTTTGGATTCGTTGTTATCTTTACATGTATTCTGGGACTGTGTGATCTGATGAAGAATTGTATATATAATAATATAGTATAATAATACTATACTGCCACTGCTCAATAGGAATTGATAGGCAGCACATTTTCATAACGTAAGGGCTAGCTAGCGTTAGCTAGCGTTAGCTAACGGGGACAGTACAGAGAGGATCACACGTTTTTTGATAGCAGTGATAGCAGAATCCGGGATTAACGTTGAGTACTCATTATGGTCCAACTCTCAGTGTTATATTTGTATACGGTTATATAAAATTATTGGATTGTCATTGCTAATGCAGCATTTTATTTTGTAGCTGGTCAAGGTGAGGCTAATTTTAGTTAAGCATAGCTGTCAAATAAATAGTGAAAGGAACAAAGTTTCTCTCTGACAAGTAGTGAGATAGACGTTTAAAGTAGAACAAAACGGGATATACTATTGATATTATCCCATAAATATTATAAAGTATAAGTACCTCAAAATTGTTTAACAAAACTTTAAACGTCCCATTTCTGCAAATAAATCTAAACTATAGTTTACACTAAAAGCTGTGCACCAAGCTGTGCACATATAACAAATAACATGAGTAAAAGAATAATTAGTTGGATATTATATAACTATAGAAATAAGAAGTTAAACGGATGGGTATATTTACTGAAAGTGTTTATTGTGAATACTCATCCTACATCGTGCAGTAGGGAGAAAATAAGTAGGGAGAAAAGGTATTCATTTGCTTTTAATTATGTCCTCTCCTTCGTGAGGACTGGAGTAAAAAAAAAAGACTGGGTAAGTGAAAGCAAGCACAGTGGTATTGCTACCATGTTACATTAAACTTTACAGTCTCCAGTGATTCAGTGTTTACTTCTGCTGGAAGTAACGTTTACGTTAGCGATATTCGGCTGTTCTTGTTTTAGCGGCGTTACCAAGTAGGGGGTGCTCGCAAGCTGCGCTTCGTCTACCCGCGGCTGGCCCGCGGCTGTCCCAACGTTGTTGACTCGGAGGAGCCGCGAATGTTAACGTTAGACGTTTTTTTTCGTTCAGACGGCCAAATACTGGAGGTAATGGCGATGAGAACGAAACTGCAGCGGGTTTTTGGCTTATTCCTTTCCTCCTTGACATTATCCATAAATGTCTCAAAGGAAATATCTGTGTTACTGACTGTTTGGCTAGCTAGCTAAGGCTGCTAAGTAACGTTAGCTTGTGATAGTTAGAAGCGTCACCAAATATAGTCTGTAACAGAAGATGAGGCGTTACAGGCTGCGCCAAGGATATGAAATGAGGCTTGCCTCGAAAGTAGACTAGAGAGTAGCCGATTGCAGTCGGGGGAGGTATCAAAAAGCGTGCCTGAAGTCGGACAGCTCGGGGTTGGCTGACTCGACTTGCAATGGCAACACTGTGGAATAATGTTTTTTTTTTTCAGCGTCATTCAACTTTATTCAATAGAAAAATGTGCATATTAACTTACATCAGGCACAAACAAGTATACAATACAGGAGAGCTGATGACAAAAACATATGTAAATATTTAAAAACCTGGCTCTCACAGCAACACACTCTCGCGAGATCTGGCAACACATCATTTCTAGCTGCTGGTGCTGAACCTGCGGTGAATTAAAAGTTAAAACTGAAATGAAACGTGTTTTTTGCTTAATAACAATATTATCGTTTTATTATTTAACTGGTTTTGGAGGGAGAAAAAAGAGATTATTAGACAGATAAAATGAGCGGTGGCGGGGACCACGCCCACTTTCATAAATGTCTTTCATAAAGACAAACAGTCTTTAACAAGTTTGACCTCTCTGTACTGACAGCTGGGTCGACCAGATGAAACAGGATGACTGCGTTCCCCTGTCCTGTACATGTGGGTGTCGTTCCCACTGGAGGCGTACACGCTCAACTGCACAAATACACTTTGGAGAGAAATCTAAGCAAGCTGGAGAAACTGCTGCAGAAGGGTAAGTTACTGCAATAGTACTAATATGTAATTCTACCAATAATACATCTGGGTTGGCATCATGCAAATAAAATGGATCAATACTATTCTTAAATCAGACACCCGGTGCTTAAAATGAAGGGACACTTCCACTTCCAAATACAAACCAGAAACAAAAACATGGTCTTAATGTTTTCTGATGTGTTCCAGGTGTTGATGTGAACTGTGTAAATCACTTGGGTCAGACTCCACTGTTCTGCGCTGCTCTGCTGGGCCATGTGAAAGTGACAGAGCTGCTGCTGCATTACGGAGCTGACTCCAACCAGTAAGTCTGGGCATGACACTCATTCTAAGGGCACAAATTTGTCCGTTCTCGAAAAGTTCATAACAATGAACAATGGGACGAGGTGGCCGAGTGGTTAAGGCGATGGACTGCTAATCCATTGTGCTCTGCACGCGTGGGTTCGAATCCCATCCTCGTCGTACTCCTTTGTATAATTTTCCCCCGGGGATCAATAAAGTGATTCTGATGAGTAATTTTGTTTTAAAAACAACAAAGGTGTTGACTCGAGCATCATGACTTGGACTTGAGATCAACTGGCTTACTCTATGACTTCACTCTGACTATAGCCTTCAAGCCCGAAGATTGAAAATGATGTCATTAAAAAAATCCCCTCTCTCTCTCTGTCACTATTCATTAAAGGCAAAGTGCTCCTGTTACGTTCTTTCTAAACAAACAAAGGGTTCTAGAGACTGAAACATATAAAAGGATGCCGAGACCAGTTAATAGGGAAAAGAATAACAAACTTTATTTAATTGAGCAAAATTGTTTTCAGTGTTTAAGAGAAAGAAAACAAAAGGGGTTGGAGATCCCAGTCAAAAAGAAGAAAATATGGGGAAATCACTGAGCCAGCCACGAAATGGGCCGTCACACCCAGCTCATTCCCCCCTAACCTAGGGCTACTTCAAGGAGAACCTAAACTAAACCAAACAAAACCCGAAAACTGGACTACCGGTAATCTCCAACCAATCTCCAACAAAGGTAAACAAGGTTCTTCTTCTCGTGGGTGTCTTCCGGTCTGATGGAAGTATATTTGGTGAAGGGCACGTAATGTAATGTAGGACTGGAAATGCAAAGTCTTGGACTTGGACTTGACTTGCGACTTGTTGGTCTTGACTTAGGACTTGACCCGGGAACTTCCTCGCCAAGACTTGAGACCTACTTGTGACTTGCAAAACTTTGTCCCACCTCTGGTGTTTACAGTCACTGTCTTACAGCACAGAGGATGATCGCTATCAGGTGACAGCATATTGATACACAATCAACTTTCTTCTAGTCGCTGTGAGGACTGGAGCACCCCAGTTCATGCAGGCGTATTCTCCTGTAACCCCAAAGTGGTGAGTGGCTTGCTGGATGCTGGAGGAGATCTAAGACTCCATGATAGGGAAGGCAGGACGCCCTTTGACTGGCTCAGGGCTGCAAAGCAGGAAGGCAGCGCCAAGGTAAGCTGCTGGAGTGGAAACAGTGTCTCTTTAGCAACAAAGAGATGCGATATCTTGACCTTTAGTCAAATTATCGGTTAAATTCCAAAAACATTGGATTCTACAGTTGCTATGTATTGAACTGTCTTCTAGTCTAGCTGTATCTAAAATCGTGTCTGATACAACTATGCCCTTTTTCACACATGGAATACGTACATTCACTGGCTTCATCTGTCTGTTAAAGTGGCTTTGGCATTCAGACATATACTGGCTTCTGTCTCACTAGATGCGAGACTTCCTGGAGAGCTGCATCTCCTCTATGCAACAGCTGTGTCAGAGCCCAGCCGTGACAAAGCTCTCCTGCAGCCCTTTCCACATCTCAGCCTCCACCTTGTTACACCCCGTATCTTTGCTGGATCGTGTAAAATCACGGTATGTTGCACAAAATCTTGCCATCTTGAGCATACATCCATACAATATGATATTGTTTCATGTCTTTGTGCTTTCTTTGAGGAGTTTTTTTTATCCAGAATTTAATATTTTAGAGACCATTATGGTTTTTTTTTAATGCTACAGAAGAAAGCACGTGTGTACTTTCACATTGGACCTGAACAGATGCAGAAAACAAACCAGGGCTCCACCAAGCACTCAATGTAATGAATGGAATCTCAAGTGGTCCTCATTCCTAAAACAGATGGGAAACCAAGGTTCTGTGTGAACTACATCAAACTTAATGCAGTGATGTACACACATTATTCACTTCCTATTATACAGGAAATACTACGATTTGATACTGGAAATGGAACATATTTCAATTTGTTTGTTTGATTGCGTGATTATTTGTACTAAAACAAAGATTTATCCAAAGCTCATCAATGCTAGCACGCAACTTACCGAAGCCAAATACTAGTCTGACTTAAAACAGAGGATCAGATGATTCTGTGTGGGTGACATTGTGTCCACTTCAAAGACAGTGTAACTTAAGAGAAATTGTTGTTCTACAAAAGATAGAATTAATATACTAAAAATATTGCCACATAATCTAACTTACATGAAAGAATAACATCAGAAAAGTAGAATAACTGCCATTTTATGATTAACTATGCACAGTTGGTTGTGTATTGTGTTGTGTATGATCAACTGATATGTTTGTATGTGTTTCGACTCCTTTTTAGTGAAACTGGCATGCAGTTCAACAAGAGGACAAACAGCAAGTCTTCCAGTGCAACAGCCCACTGTTTAGGTTTTGGAAAGGTATATCACGTCATACAAGTATACAGTAGATGCGGATTTACACATTGCTATGTGTGCAAACAGTCAGTTTTGGGGAGTAGTGGACACTATTTGTAGAATCACTACAAGTTTTAACTACATTCTCCCATTTTTAAAATCATGCAATGCTAGTAGTGAGCTATTTTTAGCCATGCCAGCATCTTGGGCTCTATAGGTTTGCAATACTGGTTGGTCAGTCAGTCGGTACATCCACCACTGTAGTCCAGACTGAAATATCTTAACAAATATTGGCAGGATTGCCATGACATTCGTTAACGTAATTAATTAAATCTTCCGACGCAACACGTAACTGACTTTGGGGCTTTTCTAACCAGCAAATCTCCAATTCCTCCAGTCCTTAAACAGTTTGTATATTATTAAACTGAAGACTGGACTGAAGAACTTTATTTACTTACCTAAATATGCTCTACAATGTTGCTGGTTGTTGAGAATTAAGATAAACCTGCTTTAACTGAATTTTTTGGCCACTTGGGGGCAGTGGAAACACATCCAGCGGATACAGAGCAACACTAGAGACCATCTTGCAGTGGGATCACACCCATCAACATGTTGATGTTCTGATCCCTGAGTACTCAGTAGTCATTACTACATTACATGAGTAATGTCAGACCCCACCCACATACTAACATAGTATTTTGTGCAAACATCTATTTAGAACAACCATTAACAGTGATCCGTGACTTAAAACGAATGTGGGCCCCTTTCCTACTTCCAGCACCCTGGCTCGGACCTCACCCATCTTCAAAGTCCGCATTCCTTTTGATCTCAACTACACATTTGAAGAGTTTTATGATTGCATCTTGCACGGTGGTGACGCTATCATGTTGACAAAATCTGTACTCAAACTCCGCTTCTGTGGTAGTTCCTAGAGTGGGTGTCTCCAGGACCACATTTTGCCACGATGACACACACACACAGACACACAAGGTGAAAACAACACGTGCTTTGAATCTTTTCACACGGGGAAAATAATTGAAAACATTTTGCTGTATTGCATATAGTAGTAGTTTGCGATGATCCCCACCACCAGGCCAGGTGTGGTGATCCTGATGTTGCTGTGTTAAGAACACTCCCCCTACTCTCCCCGCTATCTGGAGAGCAGATAGGATAAGCAGACTGACAGTCACTCTACTGCTATGAGAGGGAATGCATGATACTATATGAATAAACATACAAGATGAAAGTGGATGAAGTCGCAAGGTTTAAAAACAACAGTCATGACAGAGAAATATATCATTTGAAATATTATCCTTTTGTTAGGAATGACATACAATAATTCTAGTATGTAGCATCAGATATGTTCAAAGTTGCTTTTTTTTTTAATTTTCAACTGTCTATTTACAGTGTTACCCTACCTCATACTGGTTCAATTTTTACGCCGTCCTGCTAAATAATAGAACACATCTCGCGCAGCACATACTGATGCATCACACTGTGAAATGAGAGGCCTGAGTGTTCACCTTGTGTATGTTTGTCTAGGTGCATGTAAACATGCCATGCCAGGCGTTGGCTCTGCCAGCATCTATTCCACTGATCAGAGACAGTGATCTGACCCAGGCTGATGGTGAACCTCTGCTGTCCTTCACGTTGGCCTCTTTGACCTCCATGACCCAGTAAGACCATTACTAAATCACGAAGATCCATGGTTAGAACCACACTATTACTATGGTGGTCCAGTGGTTAGCACTGTCCATACGGGAGTTCACATGCCTAAGTGTCCTTGAGCAAGACACTGAACCCTAAGTTGCTCCAGATGGAGGCCGGCACCTTACATGGCAGCTCGGACGCCATCGGTGTATGAATGTAAATGAGAACTTTTGAGGTTTGAAAAGCACTATGTAAGGGAAGTCCATTTTATTTAGAAGAAAATCTCTCATTGTCTTCCAGCTCTGTCAGTCCTCCACACTGTATGGTATATTATAATACAGGTCAGATATTTGCAAAAATGTAGGTGCAAGATGATCACTAGCAACAGATGTCAACCGTGCAATGCAACAATTCCCACTTCTATTGCAGACAGGAAGTTAAAAGACAAAATTACAGAGTCGGAGCACCTCCTTGTTGCTGGAATGCATAGGTAGTGCAATGGATGCTGAAATATATATTATATGGGATTATAATATGTATCTTTATGTTTGTCTATTGATAGAGATAATATATATGTAATATAATGTAAGAATTTTATATATTACACTAACATAATTACACTAAGATGATATATTATTGCAGGGTTATTGCACAGGAATTGTTATGACACACATTAAGTGTTTTTAGTCATGCGTGATATATTCTTGTTTTTTTTTGTTTGCAAAGCTGAAGCACACTTGTTTTGGTGCTATGCCAAAAAGGCTAGGCTCAGCAGCCACTCTTCGGTAGCAATTACTCAAGACTTCTTTTATAAAAGCATTATTGGAAAAGATGTCAATCAAGTTATTAAGACCCTTTTCCTGTTCACTGATTTCTTATACTCCATAGAAAGTACCATGCCAAAAACAATGACTGTTGGATAAATTATTTACATTTATATTATCTACACACTAAAATAACATTGTAATGAGCCGAATGGGATGGGGTATAACATAATATGACAAGAGTATTTTAAAGTAATAACATTTTCTTTAACCCAGATATATTTTATTACATTTTATCACCAAATTGTGTGCCATTGTGTGTTTCAGTTACAGCTGGAGGGGCTCCAAGGTGACGGTAAAAACAATGAGGAACAGTGAGACATCCTATTTGGACCTGCTCCTCATAGAGCAAGACTACTGCAGGTGAGAGAGAGAACAGGATGTGTGTAGGAAAGAACAAGACACTTTTTTTGGTTGTGATTTTGTTAACTTGTACGTTTGGCAGTATGGCTTTTGCTAAAGTAACAACACTTTATACTTGTTGTATTAAGTATTTGAGATCATAATTGCCACCCTACCAACCCCAACGTGACATCAACCTGTTGCTCCAAGAAATAAGGGAAACACTGCATTTAATTGAATATGTCTGGATTTATTCTGTTTATTGTATAATCAGAGATGTTAGAGTATGTATTGATGGTTTTGATAAGTTCTTTGATTGTTTTATTTGGATTTTGTAGGAATAGGAGTATATTGTCTGCATATAGGCTGATTTTATGTATTATCTTATTGGTGCGGATGCCTGTGATATTGTTGTTTTGGCGTATTGCTACTACTAGTGGTTCGGTAAGTGCAAATAGTAGACCCCTGTGGTTTCTTATGAATATTTTGGTTTTTGTGTGTGTACTGTACATAGCCAGCTGTTCCACCCACAGCTGCTGCAACTGATGGCAGTGAGTCTGTCTGATGACCTCCAGGGGACCAGTCTGGTGTTTGAGCCTGTCAACGTCGGCACTCTGCACGACCTCCTGCACAATAGGGTAACAACAGGGATTTTATGGTCCATTCAGACACATAGCGTACATAAGTAGTATTACGTAGGCTTTTGGGGGGCTTCTTTGCCTGTGCTTGACAACTGACAGTGTAGAGATAGACAGGAAACGTGGGGAGACAGAGTTGGATATGACATGCAACTAAAGGCCCCGGCTGGAATCAAACCAGGTACACTGTGGCGCGCTAGCAGCTCTAGGGATGGCTATGTTGGTAGGAAGTCAGACGGAAATATCTCAACAAATATTTGATGGATTGCCATGTAATTCTGTACAGGTATTAATGGTTCCCAGACAATTACTCCCCCTTACTTAGATTTTGGATGAAATGTCTTGAAACCTGTTGGATAGATTACCATGTAATTTGGTACAGACATTGAAGTGCGCCCCAGGAGGATCTGTAATAACTTTGGTGATCCCTTATATTTTCCTTTTGCACCATCATCAGGTCAATTTGTCCAGTACTTTGGTTTAGGACTTGCTGATAAACTGATGACATTCCCATCAGCCTGAGCTGTACTTTGTGTTAAGTGCTAATTAGCAAGTGGTAGCATGCTAACACACTAAACTAAGATAGCAAACATGGTAAACATTATACCTGCTAAACATTAGCATGCTTGTTAGCATGTTACAATGTTAGCATGTTATTGTGTAAGTTGCATATTAGACCACAATTGGCTTCAAACTAGCTTTGATTTAAACTGAAACGCCATGAATATCTGAAAATGATTGATGATATAAACTCAGAGAGAGTATTTGTGGCAATCATGGTATAGTTATGATATTTACTGTATTGGCGGTGATTTGAGACCTTCCTTTGTCTCTTTTTGACAGTGGCAATATTTGCAGTTTCCCATTTAGACAGGCACTGGAACTGCATTGGCATTGGCCGTCTTGTTGAACGCTATAATAGACCGTTACAATATGCCATAGGTGTGGAGATCTTCTGCAGATGGATGTCTGAGATATGGTAGAGCCGCTCCAGATGATTTGATAGCAAGACAATTTGTCTTGTGGAAGACAAAGTGGAAGCCATCTTGACTTTTGAGTTCTTGAGTATTTGTGCCAAGGAGTATTAGTTCTTTCCCCTTGTGAAAAAAATGCAATTAGCCGCTACACCATTTTGACAAATACGGTAATAACTGTTTTATGAGTTTGATCAATGTTTTTGCATCTTAAGTAAGATTTTAATTTAATTTAAATAGAACTATAACAAGGAGCATATTTCTCATGAAATACACTCTGCTGAATTGATGTAATTTCTTAATTAATCCTGTCTAAATTAGCTTTAACATTACTTAATGGCTGGTACTATTCTGTAAACAAATATTCCCATATTATATTACACTCCTTCAGCAACGGCAGCTTTGTGAATCGATTTTGCATTTTTATCATTTATCCTTCTGTGGCAGTGTGACACAGATGGTTGTACTCGCGTGTTATCCAACTTCCAGCTCGTTTATTTATTCATTTTAACTTGTTTTCTAATCAAAGACATCATTTAATGTGATACTCATATTATGGGCAGATTATCACTCTGCCTCTGAATGCTAACTAGTGAAAAGGTATTGCTGCCCTTTCAAACTGTGGACGGTGAAACAGTAGCTGTAGCTTGCGTGTGTGCATGTGTGTATGTCTCCCTGTACCAGCAGTGTGCAGAGTTCCCGGTGCTGCAGGACACATGGCTGTTATCAGTGGTGTTGCAAGTTGTTGAAGGTCTGCAGTACCTCCACAAGGCAGGCCTGGTGATGAGGGCCCTGTCTTCCCACAGTGTGGTCCTCACAAAGCTGGCAGTGGCCAAACTGACCGGTTTAGGCTTCATGGTCCCCAGGTAGGCAGGCCCAGGCCTACACCAGGCTCAATGCATCCTCGATGGAGGCATCCTACATGATGAAAAGTGTTTTAAATGGATATCTAAGAATTTGGAAAGAAAAGGTCTGTTTTCTTGCCTGATTCAGACTGAATGGCCATTTCGCTACCACTTCAATATTCAGTCTGACTAGTCATTGATGTAATGTACAGTTGTAGCGAGTTTAAACCAAATCTTTGCTCTGGTTCAACTAAGCCAAATGAATCATTGAATTGATCAGTCTCATGAGAAGGAATTGAAATTATTTTTGATACTTCAAAGAAACACACAGACAACCCTCTTGCTGCTAAATGAGGACATTTATTTACAGCTAAATGCCTGAATAAATAACTGAATAAATGACGGACTGACAAAGAGTGCATGAAGAAAATGACCAGACAACTTAATAAAAGATCCTAAATGATAAAGCTTACTCAGTGGGCGACAGTGATGCGAGAAGCATGTGGTTTAGTTATCAAAACAAAAGCGGCGACGCTATCGTAACAGTAGGGCAGTCAACTTCTCTTAAGGTGATTTCTTTTATTCGACAATAATTTTAAAAATGACGTTCATGTTTCCTGACTCTAGTGAATATAATTTAGTAGTACATGCAAAATTCACGTACTCTCAGGACATAATATACCACAGTGGTTACAGAATCATTCTGGGAAAACACATGGAATCATCAGCATAAAAACATAATTTTCACTACTGCTAATAGGTGAACAGAAAGTTAGCACTTCATTTTTAAAACATCAATCCCCATCCATTCCAACGCAAAGATCTGAGTACATGAACAGAGCAAGAAGTGAAGAGGCTTGGGGGGTGGGATTGCGAGAGCACTCAGTCCTTAGCTGCTTGTCACTTCACTGACCTGTATCAGTATACATGTATCTTTATCTAAACTTTGCTTTATCTGAAATGCATACAACATTACACACCTATGCCTATACTACAAACATTTCAAAAGCAAGTGAAATAAGTCAGTCACCTCAATGCAACAGCAAGCCGTTGTTTAGGTTTAGTGGATTCCCTGAAGTTTGTATTTTGCCTCTGATTGAGAGGACACGGCCCATTTGCTGCGGAGCATCTTCAGTAAAGCTCGTCTTCAAACTGCAGCTCTGCTACTGGCTGATAAAAAAATGC
This sequence comes from Enoplosus armatus, assembly GCF_043641665.1. NCBI lineage: Eukaryota > Metazoa > Chordata > Actinopteri > Centrarchiformes > Enoplosidae > Enoplosus > Enoplosus armatus. The sequence continues at coordinate 23,972,474 of NC_092192.1, read as the reverse complement.
TGTTGTCTCCTGCATTGGTTTATTCAAATTCAAAAATTTTCTCTTCCCCCTGTTGATTCTCTTTAGCAGTAGAAGCAGGGCAAGTGCCTTCCTCATATTTACAGCAGGCACTGCCAAAACAATTTATATAGAAAAAATGTGTTGGCTACATGAAATATGAACCTCACGTTAGCTTGTAATTCAGTTACTTCAGAATGACGACCGCTAAAGCTTAACTGTTTAACTGTTGATGTGGGCAACCAGTTGTTTGCTAATTTTTGTCACACCAACAAGTTAATGACATACCCTGATTTTAAATTAGTATTTTCTGTCAATTTATAATGATCTTTGATAAGTAGCCATATTGTATATTGGCTACTTTTTATCAAACAGGGCTTCCACTTGGTATGTGTATGTGTTATTGGCATCACCAAGTGCTGGCTCATAGTGGGAACTGTTTGGGCTCTGTAAATAATGTTATAAAGAGTACGGTCTAGACCTGCTCTATATGAAAAATGAGATAACTTTTGTTGTGATTTGGCGCTATATAAATAAGATTTGAATTGAATTAGTATCTTGCTTAAAACCAGTTTTAGCTATTTACACCGCCTTCTGATTTTCCCTGAAGTGCTACTTCAGATACGGGAGACACCATCGTAGACTTCATATACCCACGTATTATTAATAGATAGACTAGAGAAAAGACTACTTGAGTGTGTCATGCTATGTAGAAATGATGGTGACAGAGATGCCAAAACCTGATACATCAGATAACCATCTGCTATCTTCAATCCGTCATTAACATTTAAACCTACAGCAAAGATGAAAGAGTACTTAAATGCGCCATTTGTCATTATTTTACCTTGTTGTAACTGTTCTGCAGTGCTTCACCACAATCCTGGTTCAAATTACATGCATTGTGTGTGTGTGTATGTGTGTGTGTGTGTGTGTGTGTGTGTGTCCAGCAGTGAAAGTACATGTGTCAAACCCCCCATGCACTTAGTCCTGCCCCCCAGCCTTTACAGATGGGCTGCCCCAGAGGTCATTAAACAGCGACCCTGCACAAAGGAGGCTGACATCTACAGCGTGTGCGCTCTGATCCAGGAACTCTACACAGGTTGCTCTCACATCCCGGCTTCTCATTTTGGACTTTGGATTAAGTTCACAGTTACAGTAGTCTCTATATAAAATAATCACACAAAATTAGTTTGATGAGTTTGTTCAAATGGAATAATGTCAGAAACTAAAGTTTCATACATTGTTTCAGACAATGAACCATGGGGCGCAGTGCACCCGGACCATCTCAAAGAGGTGATGGACGCAGGCCAGGCCCTCGCAGTAGACAGCACTATTCCACAGCCTTACTATGATGTGGTCCTGAAAGGCCTGCAGCAGCACCCGCGGGACCGCACGTGCAGCCTGCAGAGCCTGCGCTACACACTTCAACAGGACATCAAGGTTTGCCTGACTCTATCTGCTTCAGTCTCTGCATGTGTGTAGCCGCGTGTGTATTCTTAAAACAATACTGGCATGCCCATATGGACATTGAAACAGTATTGATAGCTGTAATAGTTGTTACAGTCCATGCTGGCTGCAAAGAAATCCCTTCCTAAAGAGATTTAAATGTATGTGATGGAGGACAAAATCCACAGTTCTGTACAAAAATACAATCTACAGTTCAACCGAAGCTAATATGAGATTTTAGTAGTCGCAGTTAAAAAAAAGTGAATGGGTATCTTCCAAAGTTATATAAGTATGAAATTCCTTCTGTGTTTCCTATGACACTGTTGCAGATTGAACAGTAACTTAACTTGTTTTTGCCGACCTCTAGAGGTGCCTTGCTGCGGTGATGCACAGGTGCAACAGGCTTGAAGCCTGATGGAAAGGACTATACCAGTAAATCCTGTGTGCTTAAACTCACATTTCTGACATGTCAAGTCAAGTCAATTTTATTTATGTAGCCCAAGATGAGGACATTGACACACTGTATTTCGACGTTGAAGGTGACTTTTCCTTGAATTTGCTCAAAAGACTTTACAGTAAAATATATTTGGCATGGTCATAGTAAGGGTTATTCTGAACCACACTCCATTGAAAATCTTAAGGAAAAGTTCCCTGTAAAGTAATGTACAGTGAAAGTACTGTACTTTGTATTGTATAAATTGTATATGGTCACGGGAACATCTTGAGCAGAAATCCTTCTCAGCAAACCTATTATGGAAACGGTTTTATCGTATCAGGACCTCTTTGTTGATGTCACACATTCAACAAGACTTATTTGATACATGACGTGTGGTGTAATGTTTATATTTGGTATATGAAATGTGATAAATTATTGCTGGAATGTCTTGCTTCGTCCTTTTTGGGCCACTCCAAGCACTGGTACCCTAACAGCATGAAAGGGGTGGATATCCCTCCCTTAGTTCGTACCAAAGAGCTGTTGAAAAGAATCGCATTGTTTGTGGTATATCCCCCACCGTGGATATTAGTCCCTGGATGAAATACTGTTTTAGTAGTGAAATCGATGCTCTCAATGGGTGAAATCTTATGAACTATAAATCAAAAACCTATGTTGTAGGTATCTTTGACGGGTCAACCCTTTGCATCAAGCATAAACCTAGCTTGAGGTGTACTTGTTTTGTCAAATTTAATGCATGTCATGCTATTTTGTTATTTAGTTAAGACCCGAAATCTCAAAGACAGAGATCTCCTAACCTGGACAAATAAAACCAAACCTATCTGCCTGGAAAGATTCAGTTCAATTTTGATTTATATTGCGCCAAATCACAACAAAAGTCATCTCATGGTACTTTACATATAGAGCAGGTCTAGACCGTACTCTACCATGAGCAAGCACTTTGGGGACAGCGGCGAGGAAAAACTTCCCTTTAAGAGGCAGAAACCTCGAACAGAACCAGAACTCTAGGTGGGCGGCGGTCATCTGCTCTGACCGGCCACCGGTTGGGTAGATGCTTGTTGTTTTTGCACTTCAGAATCAGAATCAGAATCAGAAATACTTTATTGATCCCCGGGGGGAAATTGTACAGTACCGGTGCTCCCATTCCAGAGTAGAAAAATAGCATAATTTAGAACTAAAGGTATGTACAAAATATAAAAATAAGAAATAGAAAATAAAAAATATACACATTTACAGTATTTAAGTGAAGTGAGGTAAAAAATATATATATATACAGTAACAATGTATATATATGTATGGATGTGTTGCACTGTAGTGTATAACTATATATGTATTGCACTATACATGTATTGCACTTAAACATTCACAATAAATAGTGAGGTAGTATGACAGGTGAAGTAGATACAGATACAGATTTCCAGTTTCTTCCTGAGTGTCTGACACTCAGAGGGAGGAGTTGAACAGTCTGATGGCCACAGGCAGGAATGATTTCCTGTGGCGCTCTGTTGTACATTTGGGAGCAATGAGTCTCCCACTGAAGCTGCTCTTGTGTCCGACCCGTACGTCATGGAGAGGATGTGAGACATTGTCCAAGATGCCCCGCAGCTTAGACAGCGTCCTCCTCTCTGACACCACCGTCAGAGAGTCCAGCTGCACCCCCACAACGTCACTGGCCTTGCGGATCAGTTTGTTGAGTCTGTTTGAACGAGTTAAGCATATTTGCGATTTTTGGGGTTGTATCCACTTATTCTAAGTTGCTTTGGATAAAAGCGTCAATAAATGTAATGTAATGTAATGTAATTGAGAAAAGACAATAGAAAATGTTATTTTTTAAGTTCTTTCCTTAATTTTTAGAAAATGAAATGCTGCGAAACAGGAGCGTGTTAACCTTTTTGACTTTTAGACCGGCAGCTGACTGTACTGTCTCAATATTTCTAAAGTCTTGCATTTTTCCCAGTAATTAGTAGTTATTTAATTAGTCCAGTAATATTTTGTCATCAATATCCTTGAGATATTTCTGCTCATACTGTATCAAATAGTAATTTCTAGAATGCACATAGGATTAGAGGCCTGCAACATTTTCCATCCTGCACTCGAAATGCCTCTTCCATGATACACCTTCTTGTATGTGCGTGTGCTGCAGAGGTTCTCCCTGGAGGAACGGCTGAGTGGTGAGCTGTGTACTAACCCAGAACAAGACGTGGGGCCTGGGGTCCAGACCACAACACAGCGTGCCATTGTGGGGGAACCATTACAGAGCGGTACTGAGCACAGCACGCAAACATATATAGGTTTCCTATATGTACTGAAAAAGATAAACACCTTGTGTGATTTATACAACTAATGATTTGGATGCATGTGCTTCAGGCACATATTTCATCACAAATTCATTATATAATGTCTCTCTCTGCTTCAGTTGTTGGTAGACCTGCCAAGGCAGACACAGTGGAAAGACATGTCTACCTGGACAAACAGATGTGCAGAGGAGCAAAGCCACAGCTGAAGAGAGATGAATGTATGGAGGGACAATCCATGCTCCATCAAGTGTACTCTTACTCAGACATGCTACCTCTGCTTGGCGAGTTTGACCCAGGTAGTGCTGAGGGAGAACCTGGACCAGAGGCAGACATAGAGAGGGAGCTAGTAGAGCAGCTGGATGGCCTGAAGCTGTCCAAAGTGACAGTGGATCAGCAGATCAGCACCATTGCAGTCAACCTCAAAGTGTCCCGGGAGCTGCTGCAGCAGGCCAAGAGGACCCTAGACACAGTGGAGAAACACCCCCAGCTGGACCACAGAGGGGAGGATCAATTGGACTCGGTGACTGGGCTCGGAGATGCTTCTCCACGTGTCTGCAGCGTCTCCTCTCGTGCCTCCTCCATCTCTTCCCTCTCCTCCACAAATCTTTCTGGAGTTGCTGTTGGACCACATTCGAAGTGGTACAGCCTCTTACCGCACAGGGGAGATCACTGGGCAAAGAGCCTGGAGGTCCAGCTTCTCAGCAGAGACTGGGAACTGATGAACCAGGAAGAGCTGACTTTATGGCTGAGTCATTATCCAGCTGAGCAGCAGCAGCACGAGCGGGCAAGCCGGTTGCTGCCTTTGCTCCCCTCAGGTTGCTGTATGACAGAGAGCCGTTCAGCGGGAGCCGATCACAGCGAAGAGGGGCTGACCCAGTACAGATCAGCTCTGGATGGCAGCCTTCTCAACATCGTCACTGGGAAGAAGCAGCGGGTACAAGAGTGTTTCATGTATTTTACAGTTTCTTTTAAACACACATTCGGCTATACTGGACTCACGTTTTCAAAACTCTTCACACAGTCAGTGCAACAGCAGTGTATGTGGGCTAAACTGGAGGATTCTTCGTTGCTTTGACACAAAATGCATTCAGTGACCACAGCATTCAAAATTCATTTGCCATTTGCCTATAACCTATTTTATATGTATACATTAGAGCCTGACCGATACTGGATTTTTGGGGCCGATACCGATATTAGGGACTAAAAAAATTCCGATAACGATATATCGGCCGATATTCTTTATATATATCCATGAACACACATTTTTTGCAATGATCCCTCAAATGTGGTTATTAACACTTGTGACAAAGATATGTAATGGAAGCCGGTGGTTTTACAGTTTAAGAAAAAAGTTCATTGTAAAAAAAGGACATTGAAAAGTGCACTGAAACACTAAACTTTAATAACTATAAATAAAATCATAAATAGAACAATATTAAAAAAAGGATCAAATATACATAAAATACTGCCTATATGAATATAAAAATAAATAACACAAGGCAACTGTGTAGGGCAAGCAAGCTACTACCAATCCAACAGAGGCAGGTTTATGCAGGAAGCACAGCTTTCCTGCATTGTAAACATCGTCTTCAAAAAATAAATAATAATAAAAAAGGCAATTTTACTGCAGAGAATGTCACAACGTGTTGTGTAGCACAAGCCTATATAAAAGTATGAATAAACAGGACACTTTTTCACAAGGCCTTGGTAAAGTGGTCCCACACCTTGCTTTTTCCACCTTCAGCCATCTGTAAAAAAAAAAATACATATATATATTTCTTTTGTATATAAAAAGTGTGAGACATTCGCTTAATTATATATTTGAGCTGCAACTAAACTAGTTTGCATTACATGTTCTATTCTAAATACCTTAATCTTCACTAATGATAAATGATCTCACTGATACATTTATCTTTCTATTGAGGTATATAAAAGTTTTGACATAATGAGTGACCTCTAGTCTATTAAGTTAATGTATTGAACTCCAATCAGAAATGTGTTTTTCCTGCTGATCAAACCACGTTATCTGTATCAGTATTTCTCCGTTGATGTATAACGGTTATTAAGTCGTGGTTCGCTGCCGCCGAGTCACCAGATGAACGGCGCCTCTGATATGAACGTATTTCAACGTCTCCGGTGGAAAAACAGACTTACATTTTAAATGTTGTAAATTCACTGACTGGACCTGTTCGGTCAGGAGGGCGTATCAAACTGCGAGTCCTGAACAAAACCGTTTGTAACGTTCCCGTTACACTCCGATTAATGTAACGGCAGAACGAGCTAAGACGCTAAAACATTAGCTTCCACTCACCTAGCAAGGTATGAAAGTAGCTACGTGGTTAGCTAGCTAGCTAGCTGATGTAGCACGAGTACGAGTGACATGACGGTTTTCACAGGAGAGGAAAATATGGGGACGTTGTTCATTTACTTTCCAGCTTTGCACCTCACCAACGAGGTAACAATATGGCGTGAAGTCAGCGCTCAACAGACTCACTGCAGCATGAAGGGAGGGGACGCTTTGATGCTAATCTTTTAATCCGTTATTGACTGTACTCAAAGTGTACGTTAGTGTACTATAGCTGGCTAGCTACCTCGCTTGCATAGCAAACAGTGTGATAAGCATGGGTGACATGACGGTTGTCAGGGACAGGGTTATATTATACTGAAAAGGAAATTGATGGGGTCATTGTTTATTAACTTTACAGCAACTTACCTTAAAGACCGCGCTTCGTCTGCTCAATAAACAATGGAGTGGGAGCGCGCTCTGCTGGACAAACTATGTCAAGACACCACTTCTGAATTAACACAATGCTCTTTTCCTGCATTATGTTCTGTAAAAAAAAAAGTTTCCATCTTCACAAAAAGGTCCCAGGCTCGCAAAATAAACATGCTTTTTATCTCCTCTAGGTGTCCAGTTCACAAGAAAATGCCGACGTCACAATGGAGGTGTGCAGGCCAGCAGCTGGTGGGAATCTACTGCTGGACACTCATAACACCAGTAAGACATTGACATTTCCCGTCACCAAGTGTAAAGAATGTCCTGAGGAAGATGTTTGTAAACCGGTGTATATGTTTAACTCAGTTTCCTTGTTCATCTCCACCAGAATACGAGAGCTTTCCAAACAACTGTGAGGAAATGGACTCCGATCCTGGTGTCAGTGGAACACAGGCACAGTACGCACCCACTACAACTTCATATTGTGCCGTGTATTGAGACTCACTGTAGTTGAAAACGTTTTTCTTCTCATAGTTACTTCCCACGGATGTTAGATTTTGACTTTGGATGTGTGGACAGAGTTTGTCTCTGGATCGTAAACAAGACTGCACTCTTGAGTCCTGAGTAGATTAAAGCCTTTAATATTACACGGCTGACACTAGGGCGTTCGTCATGGTGTAAAATGCAAACAAGACAAATGAGGTTCAATTAGGTTGCGAATCATGACTAATAAAAGCACCTGTGTTCATTGAGTGTGGTTTAAAAAAACAAACAAAAAAAGGAGTATTGATTGGTCTTTTAGTGGTTCTCATTTAAAAGAATAATTATATAATTTTTCAACATTCCTCCCAACAAAAGGAGTCCTTCGTATCTGACAGCATCTGAAAATGGGTTCATGTTTTGGGAACACTGCACTTTGGGATTTAGGATTTAGCGTTTGTGGATGTCGGCGATGTGGAGGTGTTTTCCTATAAACTGTTCCCCAGCCTCATATCTTTACCCTCATCTCCTTCCAAGGTTTTAAAGGGATATTCTTCACTTTCGCCTTTTCTTTTTCCTGTCACTAGGACAGTTTGCAGTACGTGCACGGATTTCGGATCAGCCCAGCTTCTTCTTTTAAGTGTGTAGTTTACGTGTGGCTGTGGTGATAGCATGTTATGGACGACAAGCAACGGCGTCATAGATTCAGGAACTCTCAATGAGGGAGGAGTGGATTTGTTTTCAAAATGTTATTGAGCCTTGTAAGTGCTGTAATTTGTCAATTCAGTCCATCCCAGAGCAGTGTTTGTCCTCAGAAGCTGATCTGTGTGTCTGTGCAGGGCTCAGTCTGACATGGCTCTGTTGGCCGAACTATCCAGCATCACATACTCTCCAGCTCCACCTCAAGAGAAACTCTACAGTGTCTCTGTCAACAGGCGAGCCCCACCCTTTAATAGTACCCCACATAGCCCAGGTAAAGCGACACGCAATGTGAACACACTGGAAACCTGCACTTATAGCTTTATATCATGATTTGATTTGGTTGTTTTCAAGTTTAAACCTACTAATACAAACAGGTGGAGATTTAAATCAACATCAGGAGTATAAACTATGCCCCTGCAACCTGGTTATCACAGAGGACCACAAGGGGCCTACATGGAGGTAGACACTGTAGGATAAATATCAAGAAGGGCACAGTTTGGAGAAGCACTGCATGGTGCAACCACCTCCACATTAGTGTCTAGACAGACTGACATCGGCTGCTGTGTGAGGTACTTCAGTGCTTTAGGAACAGATCGGGACTGACTGCAGCATGGTGGCGCAGTGGTTAGCGGGTTGGGGGTTCGATCCCCGGCTGCCACCGTCATGTCGAAGTGTCCTTGAGCAAGACACTGAACCCTACGTTGCTCCCGATGGAGACCAGCACCTTGCATAGCAGCTTGGTCGCCATTGGTATGTGAATGGGTGAATGAGACTTAGCTGTAAAGCGCTTTGGGAACCGTGAAGGTTGAAAAGCGCTACATAAGTGAGATTGTTTAATTTATCATTTACTGCCTCTGTTGAGGGTGGTGGTGATGATATTCAGAATAAAGTATTTATATAGAATAGAGTATTTACAGTAGCCATCCTTGTATTTATGAAATATAAAGTAAATTATACTTTCATGAAATATATTTAACACATACAGTGCTTTTACATGCACTTAACTTATTTGGAGAAACCAGAGGCCTGCACTACGAAGCAGGTTTGATTTGGTTAGCAAGGGGTTAACCCTGGGTTTTCAGGGTTATTGCAGAACATCGCCAAGGTAACACATGCTGCGCACCTAACCTGCTCCGGAGCAGATCAACCGTCTACTGACCAATCGGCTCTCTTGGAAAACCATTCATAGAAGATCCCGTGGAGCTTGGTGTGGCGAATCGTGAGAGGGTCTCTTAGGGAGGGCAGAGTGATCAGAGACCGGCAAAGCCCTTTGGCTTTCCCTGACGGTGTTTTATATGAGAGATGTAGAATCGGGCCAGAGGGAATGACTTGTGTGTGCATTTCATCATGCTTTTTTATACCAATATCATCCTACAGCAGAGATTGATTGAAGCACTAAAGCCTTGTACTTGTGCTGGCAAATATGAAAGCCTTTTTTTATTTGATGAAAGAATAAGACTAAAATTGTCAAACACACCATAAGAATACATCAAAGCAACACATTAATTTAATGGAATACATAAAGAAGGCAATTTCTCAAGACTATTTTCTTGTTTAACAAAGTAAAAGTAGCACTACACCACAAGTAAAGGTCATCATCTTACTGAAGTAAAAGTACAGAATTATTATCAGCAACATGTTCTTAAAGTATCTGAAGTCAACATACTTATATGCCAAAAGCACCTTTCAGTGTTATATATAATTTGATATTATTTCTGATGTGTCAATAGGTATGCAGTATGTTAATGGCCATGTTAATTTAACTGTAAACGTGGACCTGAAACAACTTAACAGATGATTTAATACAACAATAAATCCTGTTTTATAAACTGAACATTTGTTTTACATGTGAAATCTGAAAAGTAACAAGCTTTACAAGCCATTGGCGGCATGGTGGCGCAGTGGTTAGCACTGTCACACGGGAGGTAAAGCTGGTTAGAGCAGGTTGGGGGTTCAATCCCCGGCTGCCCCCGTCATGTCGAAGTGTCCTTGAGCAAGACACTGAACCCTAAGCTGCTCCCGATGGAGATCAGCACCTTGCATGGCAGCTCGGTCGCCATCGGTGATTCACACACCGAGTGAGTGAATGGGTGAATGAGACTTAACTGTAAAGCACTTTGGGAACCGTGAAGGTTGAAAGGCGCTATATAAGTGAGATCATTTACCATTTGAGATCATTTACTTTAAAATAACGTATAATGTAGTGGAATAAAAAGTACAATATTTGCCACTGAAGAAAAACATCATTGACTTTCATGTTAGTACAGTTGTGTTATTTCACATCAGTGTGTTAGAACTGTGGATCAATGTGGGACTGATGGCAGGTTTTAATTTGGTGTGTTGAATGTTGATGGTGGAGCGGCCATTTTGTTCATATTTGGATCACAGACTTTGACTTTAATGAGTCTACCATAGTTATTAATAATATGGACACAAAATCTGTACAAAAATAGAATGTTTGTGAATAGAATGCTGGCAAAAAAAACAACAAAAAACCCAAAGAATTACGGAATGCATCATAGCCCGGAACGCATCATCAAACCCCGGAACTCATCAGAGCCAAATCTGTGTACAAGGCTGGTGAGTTATAACTTCATCCTGAAACACTTAGGAGACACAATCTGAGACACAACACTCTTGGAAAGACACTTTTAACAAGTACTGAAAACACAAAGAAGAGACTGATTCAAGTCTTATTAACTGATTAAGTCTTTATTAAAATAGAAATGGAAGAACCATCAGGTCCCGCAACCTCGGCCGAAATGGAAATCACAGCTCTGTTAAAGAAGCAAGAGGCGATGGTAGACAACTTCAATAGCAGCAGCGGCAGCAATCAAGGTGAGAGCGAGGAGCTCTCCACCCAGCCAGAAGCTGAGACTCTCCACCAAGTGTTGGAGGATTCCCACGAGGAGCCCCAGCACCAGGCCTCAAGTCATCCAGTGTGGGCAAGACGGCCGCCACAACACCACTGGAATGAGGTGGGGAGTCTGAAAAGGTGCCTGCAGGAAACCCAGTATTACCTAAAGCAGGAAAGAGAAATGAGGATGAGGGCGAACCACAACAAAGCCACCGCATGGAACAGGTTCCGGGCATCAGAGACGAAACTGGCGCAGGAGTTGAGCTTCAGAGTCAAGCATGACATGGAGGTACAGAGGCTCAGAGAAGACATCAAAAGATTGAGTCTGTCCTCCAGAGCGCCACCAGCTGAGCCCCTGGATGAGCCAACTACTGCTCACCAACTCAAAGAGGAGCTCATAAGGGATTTTAAAGAGCTGGAAAGTCTTGATACAGATAGAAACTGTCAGATTCAGTCTCATGTCCCCATGACAGGACCGGAGAAATTCAGGCTTCAGTTCAAGGATAGAGTCTCCAAGGACCTGAAGCTGATAAAGGTGCTGACAACCGAAAAAGAAGCCCTTGAGCAAGAAATGGAGGGGATGAGGCAAAAAGAGGCCTGCAGAGAAGAGGCAACCTCTAAGCAGCTGGAGGACTTAAAAAGGCAGCTGCAGGAGATGACCAGCTCCAATCTCGAGCTGGCCTCCAAATTGAAAGCGCAGGAAGAGACCAAGCAGGTGCTGGAGAATAAAGTGGAGGCGCTCATAGATCAGATGAAGATCCAAATGTGCGAGGTGATCCGCATGAAGGAGCCCGCCGAGGTCCCCGAAGAGGTCGCCGCTCCAGAGAAGGTCCAGGACACAGAGAAGAAGCCGTCCTTGTGGAGGCGGTTCAAGAAGTCCATCACTCCAAAACACCGCCGCAAATACAAGAGGCAGGAGAAGGAGAAGCAGGACCACGAGTGAGACAGAAACAGACGCTCACACAGGCCGTAACAGGCCATAGGGCGGCGCGGAGGTTCAGTGTTAGTCCTGACGGACAGAGGTAACTTGGTTTCTGTATGTCAGGAATTTGCATGTCCTCTCTGTGTCTGCGTGGGTTTACCCCAGGTGCTCTGGTTTCCCCCCACACTTAAAAAAAATGATAATATTGCAATAATTAGAAGTAAAAACAGAAATGAAAAAATAAATTCCATAAATATACATACTTCCTGTATAGTTGTATTTCTGTTGACCAATGTTAAGTATTCTTCATACTGTTGTCTTACCATAATGGGAGTATTATACTTTGATATAATCAAATACTGTGTTAGCTGAGTAGATATCAACTGATGTAACTGAGAGTGGGAAAAAGTTCCTGTTCCTTCACACATACAAACTGCAGGATTTTATATGTGTCCATTTGAGGTGGGCTGGAGGGGAACTTTACAGTAATGGGCGAAGTGGAGGGAGACGAGAGAGGGAGGTAGAAGTGCAATATGGGTGCTCTCATTTCTTTCTTTTCCATTTTGGGGGGTTTACTTGGGTTTACGTATGATTCTTTGAAGGCTCACAGCTCAAAAGTTCACGTAGCTAGCTAGCTGACGTAGCAAAAATGCTGCCTTGAGTGGATAACGTCAGTTAATTCAGGGTACTTCAGCTACTCCCAGGGCTAATCAGGTTTGTAATTTGGCTCGTTTGCCGCTAGATCCATGCAGCAGCTAAATTGCTTAAGTACCTTGCTCGCTAACAATATGGCTAGCAAAATACTACCTGATGATAACTGATCCATGATGCTAAGTGATGGTAACTGATGCAAACGGCGATGATTTTAGCCAACAATAAATGATGTAACAGTACAAATCAAATGTGTGTTAACGTTATAGGGTTGGGGGGGGGGGGTGTCGGTCAGCGAGCTAACCCCGAGAGGCCAGCAGTGACAGAGAGAGGTTGCAGGGGAACACAGTGTGTAACGTTACAGCCGGAATATTTTCACATCTAACTCGGTGGATTATGGGTTTATTTCGACCAAAACGGAGCTGGTGATTGTTGGAACAGTGGAAACAATTACAAAGACGGTTTTAGTTTGTTTTAATTTTTTTAATTGTGTGTTTTATGATGAGTTCTCAAGGTAAATAAGCTAGTCTGGAAGAGAGAAACTTGAATTCAGAAGGCATGCGGTTGTATTTTTTTATTAGGTAAAGTATGTGTAAGAGTATTACATTTGACATTTTGTGAGTTTATTTATCAGACTAAAAAAAACTTTGTTTGTGGAGCATCGCTAACTCGCCGCAAACACCCAGTTGAAACTAAGGGGGCTCGCTGCACACACGCACCTGTGCGAATATCGGCAAGCGCCGATTGTTGGGCTGACTGTGGCCGGCTGGGAAAAAAATTAACATATTGGCCAGCCCTCGTGTATAACTAACGATTGCTTTCTACTAGCCAAGAGCGATGCAAGGCAGGGGCGGACAACTACCTAACTGTAACCTGAGCCGAGGTAATGTTTAGCCAGCGAGCTGTAATTTAGCTATACCTGGCATTGGTTGCTTCGTAACGTTAGCTGACGAAGTGACTTGCAAACGGAAAGCTAGTTTGTATCACAGAGCCAATGGTCCAAATTAAACGTTACAGATAGTTATACTAAATATTATAAATATAGATTCTAACAACGGGATGCTGACTGCCGTTTACTTCACGGCCACTGGTGTCATCAAAACAACGACTTTCTGAAAACGCCATATGAAACATTGATCACAAAAATGGAATCACGTTAAATTGGATGGGGTTTTCATTAGCTGGGTTGAAGTGAATCAGTGGGTTTTCTCAACTCTCCGAGAAAAAGGAAAAAAATAAAGCAATCCTTAAGAATAACATAAATTTGATTTGTACATATTAATAGTTATTGGGCAAGTTGATATATTGTATTACAAAGTCTGTCCCACTCTCAGACAAAATTGAGACGATGGGCCTTATTACTGTCAAAATAGTATTGGTTTGAACATGAAAAAAGTTCATATTAATGGATATTGTATCCCATTTGGGCATAATCAGTCATCAGAACTACAGTTCTCATAATGTGGGGGCATTGGGGGATGTAAACAAAAAGTATAATGATGGCATGGAGTCAGTTAGCTGTGGGCTGCAACAGGAACAGCGTGTTTCTTTTTTTTTTGCCTATATTTGTTTACATTTTGGTAAATTGACCATTAAAGGTATGCTGAATTAGCTATTAGTTTATGTATGCAGTGCACCTGTGGACGTACAGACAGCTGTCACTGGATTATTTTGATACTGGTGAAAATTTAAAAACATGATTATTCTCAAGCAAGTTCTGGAGTTATAAGGAGCATCGTTGTTCAATTCGTGATGGGTATCAGGGAAGCTTAATGTGAAAGTATGATATCTTTTCACACATTTGATTTGTGCAAAAACAAAAGTGTCACGTGGAAACACATGCAACTAATCTGAATATTATATAATACTATTGTACTACAAAAAATAATATATAATGGGAGAATTATAAATGAGGCGGATTCAAGATAACATACCAACAGATTGTATCTACTGTATAAAGACTGGTTTCATTGAGCTAGAACCACACACAGAAGGTTTGTCATGACAGCAACTCACCTGTCCATTTCTTATTGAGTAAATTTAATACTACTATTATTTTCATGTATACTGACTTAGACCCTCAGCCTAAATCTTAAATCTGCATGTGGTGTAGCAGTTGGTGGTGCTATGGGGCTTGCATGTCAGAATCAGAAATCAGAATCAGAAATACTTTATTGATTCCTGGGGGGGAAATTATACCGTACCGGTGATCAATAAAGTATTTTTGATTCTGATTTCTGATGTTTTAATAATGTCAGTAAAACAACCACAACCATGTACCTTAATCATCATGAAAATTAATTCTGTAAAGAGAGGGAAAGTGTGCATGCATCATACTATTGGTAAATGGTAATGGTAAATGATCTCACTTATATAGCGTTTTTCAACCTTCACGGTTCCCAAAGCGCTTTACAGCTAAGTCTCATTCACCCATTCACTCACACATTAACACACCAATGGCGACCAAGCTGCCATGCAAGGTGCTGGTCTCCATTGGGAGCAGCTTAGGGTACAGTGTCTTGCTCGACATGAGGGGGCAGCCGGGGCTCGAACCCCCAACCTGCTCTAACCAGCTTTACCTCCTGTGCGACAGTCCTAACCACTGCGTCACCATGCCGCCCCATTTGCAAGCATTATTAATACTGCAGGGGGTTAGAACTGAACAGGAGTTCTTATAAGCATTGCAGCCACCAGCTGAACTGGATTTCACCTCCAAACATCCTAGCTGGCTGTTCTCAAAGTGTTTAAAAACAGTGGGAATTGACCAGTGCTGTACAAATTGAAGTGAATGGCACTACAATAGTGAGAAAAACAACATTGGTAGTGAATAGTAGTAAAGTGGCACAATAACAACAACATATGGTAGCTAATGTCTGAAGAAACTGGACTAAACTGGATTGCTGGCTTTATGAAGAAGTAGCTGATTGAGTGTGAAGAGTTGGAAAAGTGGAAAATCCGCATTCATGCCAATCTCCTTGATCCACCAGATCTCCTCGTGCCCTGATAATATTATAAGCCTTATGCATTCACACAGTGGTGATTTTTTTTTTGCCAGCAGGGAATGTGTTTACCTGCGCTGTAGTAAGCAGGTTACTGTAAATCTGCTTACCTGCTGCAGGTCTGTTTGTGCGTCCACCTTCAGGGTCCGCCATATTAAGTGCCATCCCAAACCACCTACAACCTGCTCAAACTAAGATAGATATCTCCAGGAGAAATTCTCAACCCCCGATTAGGAGAATCAGGTCTTGTTCACGTGAAATCACCTGGTTACTTGCGTGCATGTAAACGTACTGATGGTTTCTAGTGAAGGAGAACTTAAGTGACATAAGAGGTCTTTCCCTTTCGTTGACAGGCGTACACTGGTGTGTGACGGGTATTATTGAGGCCAGTCTCCCAGCTTCGCCTTCCTGCAGCCACCTCAGGACTGAGGGTTTCACCACACTGAGAGAAAGCTCAGTAAAGGTTCCTTCAGCCACTCATTTCATTCACCAGTGTGGGTTCCTTCAGAGGACTCTAGATTGACCCAAACCATTCTAAAGTGTTAAATTGCTTCTGTTTAATTCACTCCAGCTACAACATCCCATAATGTACATGTCTTTCATACTTCCATAAATATTTTGTATTGGTCCCTAAAGTTCTTAATGCTGCTGTTACCTTCTGTCAATTCTTAGGGGTCCAACATTTCTCAGCCTCCGCCTTTCCAGGTAGACTCTGCCAGCAGCCCAGCAGTTGGCTTCATCACAGCCAGCCAGGAGGAAGGGCTCTTCATACATACTGTATCTCCCAGCTCCAGTGTCCAAGAGAGGCAGGAGGAAGCGGATGAAATCCGTCAAAGTCAGCCAAGGGTACATGTGGAGGAAGAAGAGGAAGATAGGGCAGAAGAGGATCTTGAGGAAATAGAGAACGGACTACACACGGTTAAAGTGTGGACTAAAGGAGAAGAAAACATGGAAGAGGGGGAGTGCAAGGGAGGAAAGCATGTCAAGGAAGGCAGTGAGGAAGAGGAGTGTGGCTGGTGTGAGCCACAGAGAGGTGAGAACCAACACATACATCCACCAACATGGCTGATCAATCACTTTATCACTACAGAGTCATGGAGGTGTTACGCGTCTTAAAAAAGGCGGTTGCTAACAAGTGGCTAAATGAGAGTACAGTGGTTGTCGAACAAGAGACTTTCCATTGTGGAGCTCTATGCATTTGACTTTGCTTTACAGATGTGGGCTCAGAGGTGGAGGAGGAGGAAGAAGATATTGCTGACAGGAGGAAGGAAAAGGAAAAAACTGTAGAAAATGCCTCGGTTAACATCAGTAAGCAAACAGGCACGGCAGTGTGACAAATACTGCACCATCTGGCCATTAGTTTCAATTGGGAAGAGTATCGTGGTGTAAGTGTTAACCGACTGATTCATTTGTTCACTCACCTTGGTGCAGGCACAGTGGAAGAAGAAGAAGAAGAGGAGAAGAAAGAGCTCAGGCTGTCACCAGGGTCACAGGCACAGCAAAGTCTCAGTGTGTTGGAGGACACCAACAGGTGGGTGACAGCAGCTACAGCTTTGTTAAACAGAGCCTGCTGGACTTCAGTTGTTATGTGTGCCAAAAACCTCTAGCCACTCCTGACCTCCCGACCCCAAAAAAGTGGGGTAGCAAACCCCTAAGTTTGCTCCCCCTAACTGGATAAAGGGGATGCATTTGCCCCACTTACTTCATTGCTCAGGCGCCTTTGGTCATGGTAATGTCACTGCTGTCTGTGTGTGTTCCTTTTTTCAGAGCTCACTCAACACTAGATGACGTGCTGCAGGGCTTTGCAGCGGAGGGCACCATAACGAGCCCAGGGCCAAGTAAAGGGGTCACCGCACTGTGAGTATCAAGCACAGACGGGCGCAGGGTTAAAGGCTGGATATGATTTTCAGTAATACCGAAGAGTGGAGTGGAGGCTTGTGATTGGAACAACCCCTCACTAACACACTGCATCCGGGGCTCCTTTCATTTGTCACCCATTTCATTGTCGTCCAAAGTTAAAATGTTTTTAACTTTTTGCCGTCCTCCACGACGGAATTTACAAGCGTTATGTTGGGTCACCTCCCTCACACTAGGAGAAAACATGGCCGATATGGACAACGAGAAGCTAAAAGATCATTTCAGATAAACAAGTGCAGTTCTCCTTTCACTATCCATGTTGGGAATGAACGAACAACGTTTTGACCATTGAATGTCACTAACAATATCCAATTGAAGGGCTCCTTTAAAAAAAAAAAATGTATGTCTGTGAGCACCCACCCCTTTGTATTTACGTATTTGTACGCTAATAGACGCGAAATAATTTTATTATTATTTATTCTTTGTAAACAGTACATCACCCCCCCACACACACACACTGACGACCCCCACCCACATACAATTACAAAAAAGGGGGGAAAGTAGCCCACTTCTTTAAATATCTTTATGTATATTTCATGATATTCATTGCACCACCAACAGCAACAATTAACTGTACATTGAACCTAAATAGTGACCTTGATACCTGCAGGAAATTTGTAAAACTAGTACTGTGTATAAAATGTTCTATTATCGATTTCCTGTGGATATTGCAATGTATCAGATGATGTTTCCTTGTATTTTTAGGGACGCAATTCTATGTACATGTTTCACTTATTTCACTATCACACATTAATAGTCCAAGCAGCCTGGCTTTATAATAAAGAAATCAAGATATAAACTTCTGAAATCGCAGGATCACAGAAATTCATTAAATGCATGTACGTTATATTTTTTATTTGTAAAGCCTTAAGCCCCCGTGAAAAATATACTAAGAGTGCCTCTCATGTCTAGGTTTCAGCTGTTTGCAGGGCCGGCTGGTGATGATGGAGCACGCCCAGCAGGAGATCAGTGATGACCGGGGGCCGCCGCCTGAAAACAATGTCTCAACTGGTAATGTTTATTAAGCATCCAAGATATAAATTGAAATGAAAAGATCATTAACACGGGAAACACAACGTCACCTCGTACGTAAATTTGAAATACATTGACGCTTTCTTGCTGCAAGACTAGACTGACCTTGTTTTCCATAACACCCCCCCCTGTATATTTGATGCTAGTAATGACTGAAATAATGCTAAGTCTAACAGTTTGCCAAGAGCTCTGGTTTTGCAAACAAGTCAAAGCCCAAAGCTTGATGGTATTTGATAGAACTGTTCATTAACTGTGCCTTTTCCATTCTGTATTTCTGTGAATAGAGGACTGTGTCAGAGCGGGACTCTTCGTGAGCCAACAAAAAATGGAAAATGTTCTTTTATGCGCGTTGAAACTGCAGCTTTGTTTCATTGCTAGTGTTTGTATTTCCAAGGATGTTTAGCTTGTAGTGCACTATTACAAGTTTGCTGTTCTTAAGCAAGGTTTGTTATTCTTAAATGAAAATCTTAAATGTTAATCATTTGAATTGTTAAAAAAATGTATTCGATATTGTTCCAAAGTCCTTTTGCTGTACACAGACAATCTTTTGTGTGCAGCAGGGTGAGTCATTAGAAACAAACACCGTCTGCAAAAGTGTTTTTATTTTACATTGTGCTGTTTAGACATATGCAAATAAAAATGATATACAAAAGACACCATCTGATTTTACATCCTGTCCCCTCTAACAGCCCATAGTGTACAATTTTAGAGCCCCCCCCTCAATTGTCCCTTGATGTGACCTTGACTGTTAGAAACTACATCAGCCAGTCAACGCTGCTCCTTTTCGAGACGATGTATAATACAGGAATATCAGTATTACTTATATGGCAGATGCAAAATGGCCATAAATGTCCATGCATTTATTACAACTCAAATGATTTGACTTCTAGAGTTACAAAAACGTGTCACTTGTAGGACAAAAGAAGACGTCACTAAATTAAACCACTCAGAGCTAGGGCTCGGGGTATGAAATGTTTCAACACTTGTGCCGATACCCACGCTACAAATACAAACATGTTTGGGGTTTTTTAATCCTGTAGAAATATCTGATTAAAGAATAAGTACAAGAATATGAGCCTGAGCAGACATCTTAAGTTTTTGACAGTTTGAAGAACACATTTCGGACAGTGCCCCCGAAACCGTACTGGTACGCGTTCTCTAAAGGCCCTTTCACGTAGACCGCGTGAGGAATAAACAGCACATCCATGTGAAACTTTTGCAACGTCGATCACGAAAGACGGGAAAATATGACTTTGACATGGGGGCCATGGCAGATAGATAGTGTCAGTGGAGCAGCAGAGACCAGCCTTGACCCCACTGTCAGAAGCCACCCACAGTCCCTGTGGTTCAATGAGATCAATCTAGTCTACAGTCAGAACCACCCCCCCACCAGTGTTAGCTGTGGCACATCTGGTCCACTTTTGATCATGTGACTAGTTAAAGAGTTAACTTAACACCCCCTGAAAAATCTTGTTTTTGTTGACTTCTCGCGCTGCTGCGGTGATGTACAGGTGTACTCTGGGATCCTGTGACATCACTGTTGGGTGCTAGAGGTGCAACTGAGCACACCCATCATTTTGTTGGGTGAAACTTTGGAGGTGGAGCACAATGGGCAAATTAAAACTATGACCTGGACGGGGAGAAAAATTGTGTTGCCATTTGAAACTGCAACAGTAAAAAGCATCCGGATTGAAAACATGACAATCTGGTGGCCTGGGTTGCGTCCTGGTCTAGCCATGCCCCCCAGAGCCTCTCTGCAGTTCGATCCTTCGGTGAGCTTACCCTCCATACTCCAGGTCAAGTGGAACAAGGCGGAGGGAGCAGCCAACTCCAACAAACCCACCCTTATCAACAGGTTGTTGATCCACCTCGCATTGCGAGATGAATGTGGCCTTTCCTGTCCAGCTCGACCAAAGACAGGTGCTGCAGGACCTTCACCTTGGCGTCGCTCACCTTCATCTTCAACTGCTTCATCTTCTGCACACTGAGGGAGCCGCTACAGAGCACAAGAGGAAACGGAGAGAGAGGCGCTGCTGGTTACACGAGCCTTCTTTTCCTTCTGCAGTAACTGATCATTTCAATAGGAGTCCTTGAAATCAAATCAAGCAAATCCATTAAAAAAAATATTTGATTCATAATTCTTTTAATTTTGGTTCATGTTGTACAACTTGAGCGCAGTCACTTCGGGAGTCACAACTTTGGGAACCTCTTTCTGGGGCACCCCCTTTCTACCACAGACTCCTGCCCAGCATGGTTGCTCATAGAACGATTGCTTTGAAAAAAAGACCTCCTTGCCCTCTCTTCTCAATAGCCCCACTACAGTTAATAAGTCATACTTTAGTGACAGCTTTGTCGTTGTGAAAATCATTCCTTTGTACCTGGCCTGAATGATACTGTTTTCTCCACTTGGAAACTGAGAGGTATCTGTAATATAGGTGACCGTTTGCACAGTTACGGACTGTTTACAATATTCCTGCGTCGAGTTTAAAAAAAAAAGATATTTACAGATTCGAGATTACATCACGAAGCATATGCCTAACTTTGTTGTCTGTGTCGGAGTTTGAGAAGATTTCAGAGGACAGAAGCAGCGCGCCCGTAAATGACACCAAAACGTGGTAGCGACACTCAGCAGTTTTTTTTTTATTACGTGACAGTATGGCAGAGAGCATGCCAAGATTTAGTAGCCCCACCTGGTGGAAAAGTCACGCCACGCCACTGATTGGGAATCTGATCCGCTCATAGCTCATCCTTGGAGCAACTAGCTCCTTATCTTTTGCTAATAAGTATGAAAAAAAAATTGCTGTTTTGTTTGGGATCGTGATTGCCAAAAAAGTTAATCTCGCGAGTTTGGAAAGTGGACTTTGTACCCACGTACGATTTGTGGTTTGAAGAAACGGCAAACACGTTGCATCTGGAGAGACTGGAGATTTTATAAGGAAGATAGAGGAGGTGTGTTTGATAAGATCTGGGACCCTGTACTGGCATTTTGTTTTTTGATACCGCTAGACAGTAGAAATAATTCGGCAACAGCAGGAAGTGTGGTTAAACCAGGCTCATTGTGGCCGCTCTCTGACCTGTTAGCCTTGCCGAGGTGCTGCTGCAGCTGCTTGTAGAACACATTGAGGTCGGCCAGCTTGACGTTGGAGAGCACACTGGGAGGAACCGCCTCCAACGTTGCTTCACTCACCTCCTCGTACTCGCAGCCTGCGGAATTACAAAATCACATCATTTCTCACTTCCTTCTGATGGTATCTGTCCATAAAGATTGTCTAGATTTTGAGATCTGTCTCTTGAGATTTGAGGCCAATGGAGGCGATCACAGTGCCCACACAACTCTTGAATAGTCCACAGAGGCAGCTACCTCTAAACCTAAAGTATCTGCATGATGGAAACCTACCACACAGTAAATGTAAATATGTACATTAACATATTATTATGCTTTAATAACTTGTTCCGTTATTTGTTATTTCGTTAGTTGTTTAGTTATTTCATATCAATTTTCAGATTAGGGATTTTTTTCAAAACTTATTCTTGCAGTACCTGACAAGTTGCCAAGTCAAATTACAGTGTTGAAAAAACAAAACAAAATGGCGGGCAAAAATTGAAGTCTGACAATAGAGGCCCTGGGCTGTGATCGAACAGTCCTTGCTAGCTCAGGAAGGTTCCGAACTGGGTGAAATGACCCGGAAGTATCTCGGTGGCAGCCATGATGAGAGCTGGTCGAATTCTCTAAAAGCTAAGGAAAGGCGCTTAAGTGCTTCCCTTCTTTTCTTTAGCATAGGGTACACTGGACCATCACCAAAAGGAAAAGGAGATAATGCCGTCCCACAATTCCTTGTGGCGGCAACACCGACCGCAGCCCTGGAGGCAGAAAAATAAATCTCGTTGAGCCTCAGGAATTTAAATAGTTTGATTTTGTTGCTGTGATCTAGGGTTAGGTGATGAAGTGTTTGTGATGATACATTTTTGGACTTCAGTGTATCCACAAAATGAAGATTTAGATTTTGGACAGAGCAGAGATAATATCAAACACTTCGTTCTATTCTTCTCACAGGTCATTTTCTTCTATTTGCTGGTTTCGCAGTCTGCCAGTGAAGGACATAAACAGCCTGAACAATTACAAAGATTACTGGAGTCAAACAAGATTGGAATTCAGCTGCACAGAATAACACACAATTGGTTTGGTCCATGGATAAAGCAAATGTTTGGTTTTCTCCTCGTCATTATCACTGAATTCCAATTGTCTTGGAGCGTTGTTTCTATTTGTTCCTATAATAATTACTACCAAATTATGTAGTTCTTTCCAGGAAAATTTTTGACTTGTCGATTGCTCCAGTTGAGTGGTGGACCAACTGACAAAATGGACCAGAGGACAGACCGACCTCGCCATCTCTATTCAGAGCAGAGTAGAAGGTAACAGACTCACTCGGTGGTTGCTGCTGGCCAGACGCTCCCACAGCAGGAGGCACCTGAAAGAAAACGTTCATCTTTTCTTTAAAAAAGGTTCTACATGGAGTTTTCAGAAAGCCGTGGTGCGAACAGCAGTCAGCATCCTGTTGCTCGTGCCCGCAGTCTGTAGGCGCAAGCGAGCCAAAACAGTGACGTGACATACACCACACTGATTTACTGAGATTTACAATAATATTTAGTATAACGTCACTATCTGTAATGTTCCTATATTTTATTTGGCTCTGCGACACTAACTAGCTTACCGTTTACCAACGCCAGATCCATGCCGCATAGCTAAGTAACAGCACAGCATCACAAGATGGTCTCTAGTTTAATATGTTAAAGTTCCGAAGGTATTCATGCGTAAAAGTAAACCCCAGGAAAACAGACGAAATAAATGCGATGGAGATTGTATTGAATAACAGAAGCTTGTGAAATTGAGGCTAGCCTGGATGTGACGTCATGACTTTGGATATATCTATAAAAAAGGGTTTTTGGGGTTTATTTTTGCTGTAGTTGAGGCCCAGTCAATGATTTGAGAATTTACAGTATGTCATTTTTATAATGTTATACAGCCAAGTGGTCTGAGAGGAAACTAGACTTCTGCACCTCCTCGTGGCTCTGTTTTCAGGCCAATGAAAATCTAGCCCGTGACGGGAGATTTCGGCCAATCACAGGTCGTTTCAGAGAGAAGGGCGTTCCTATTGGCTGTTAACCCTACCTCTACGAACGCAGATGCGCATGCACGGCCTGTTCAGAACGAGGTCTGATACAATGGCGGAAAATACAGCAGGAAAAGTTGGCATGGCAATTGAAGGTAACTTTATAGCAATGTAAAAAGCAACCGGTTGACCCGATGAACTCCTGGGCCCGGCTCGCCATTTTTAATTATATTATATACGGGAAGGCTTTTATTGTGAAGCAACCAAGGAAATGCTGACTTCGTCGCAAAGGTTTAGCAATGAACATAAAAGGCAGCCGACGGCGTCTTACCTCTGCTGCGGCCTCACTGACGGGAGCTGAACCCAGGAGCTCCGCCGACTCCCGCACCGACTCGGTCAGCGGCTGAACCTGCGGCATGTTAACAGGGGGATAGCTGCAATGATGTGCAATATTTGACCACCAAAGTTGCGAACGTGCAAACTGTGATTTGCAGCATGAGATCGTCTCCTCTCGTGTTCATTTTCGACACATTTGTACATACTGTGTGTTCTGTGTGTCTATTATGAAGGGGCTACAACTTAGATTTCAATGAACCTTGATGTTACATATTCCGTGTCTGAAAAGGCCTCGTCAGAATGCTTTTTGACATTTGACGTAGAAGTGACTCAGGTTCTTATTCAAACATGAGCCGGGCGTATTTTGATGAGCTCTACCTAATACTTAGGGCTGCACATACCTTTGACCTCTCTGACAGGTATCATGTCCATCAGAAGTCAACACTGGCAAACACTCTCCTCTGTATACAGTGGGAGAACATACGGAAGTGTTTG
Source organism: Enoplosus armatus (assembly GCF_043641665.1). NCBI lineage: Eukaryota > Metazoa > Chordata > Actinopteri > Centrarchiformes > Enoplosidae > Enoplosus > Enoplosus armatus. The sequence goes on along the minus strand of NC_092192.1, from coordinate 23,948,062 downwards.
AATAGTGAGCGTGCTGTTCATGTGGGGTTACCTCCACATCAGTGGTCTGTTGGAAGTGTTGGATCAGCTCCATGGCAGTGCCGAGGTTGTTTCTGATGGAGTCCATGGACTCCTTCTGTGCGGCTGCGATCTCCTTCACCTGCGAGCACAGGGCTGCATGTTTTGCCTTGATGGCCCTCAGGTTCTCCAGCATCACCACCGGGTTCTCCTGCAGGCACGGCGTCAGTCATTAGCCTGTACAGACTCAATGTTCAACGCGTACATTGTTAACTGTCATTGCATAGCAAGTCTCTGAACTGAACTGAAAATCTGAACTGATGATAAAAAGGTAGAAAATATGGGATTTCCAGTACAGAATTTAAATGTACACCACAAAATTGTACACAAGTATCATTATAGACTGGTTAAACTTCAATAAACAGGACTCCTGGATAATAAATACTTTTGGAAAGTGTAAAAATTAAGCTGATACTTCTCATCATTTAGTGTGGGAATGGGAATGTTTGTCCTTTATGGATACGAGTAATCAAAAGTATCAGTGGGTGGTTATAAACCATATATATATATATATATATATATATATATATATATATATATATATATATACATACATATATACGTATATATATGACATATATATATATATATATATATAAAACCAGTGGTAGGAGAGACCTGTCCCCTAATAAACACAGCTGGGGGAGAATCTGGAGATATATATATATATACATACATGATACATGTCCTTTGAATTTGGACTTTCAATGGCAGTCTTTAGTCAGACAAAGCCAAATGGTTCAAATGAATGATGGACATTACCTCTTTAGAATCTCTAATTGCAAAGTATTAAAAATTACCAAGGGAAGGTTTTTGAAGCTTTCATTTTTTAATGTATGGAATGAAACATAACAGAAACTAAATATTCCAACTTTGGAATATGCAATATTTCCAACTCTTTGGATTATGAAAACAAACCCCATTTATGTTAAATATGTACATGGTATTACGTTTGTACTTTGTGCTCCTTTTGTTCTCAGTTTATATTAGCCACTTCTATGTGCCCTGAACTGTTTATATTGAGGGTTATCAGCCACTGAACTGACTATGATTCATCAGCAACAGTCAGATACTGGCCAATAAATATTGTCCATCCAATCTATATTGCGTCCGTACTACAGTAGCTATTTAATGTCCTGCAGGCCGCAGATGCTGTTGAATCGGTGCAGGCAGCGGCAGTTCAGTTACCAACCTCAGCGGGACATCCATTCTCCGCAGTGTTGTTGATGAAGTCCAGCTTCAGCCGCTTCTCGATGTATTCCAGGTCTGCCTCTGACTTCAGGAACTGCAATGACACTCTGCTTTATTTCTTTTGATAGTGCATTGGCAAAATTGACCTGGCTGGACAGGAACTTTGTCTAAAACTGGCAAAATGAGTTCTAAAATCAGGAACTGTCGGATCAGAAATCCAATACCAATGCTCAAATACCCAGCCCCTACTCATAAATGCAGTTTACGTGTATAAAATGTACTTCACAGGAAATGGTATTTATTGAAGTAAACATTTCCATCCTTAATAAAACATGTTCTTTGTCCAATGTCTGCTGTTCTGATATGAAATAGAATGCGACTCACAGAATTTCAAAATCAACAATAACAACAATGTGCAACTGAAAAGGCTTATTAAGTCGGTGGATAAAAAAAGCAGAGTTTTAACGCAGGCAAAAAGGTAATGGGTCTCACTGTAGCCATTGGTTACAGTACGGGTTAGAAACGTGAAGTCCGTGCAGCTGGTCTCTGCAGTTTTCAGATGCTTTGACAATACTATTGCACTGCTAGCTGTCTGATACAGTAGTGCAATGAAGTCAGAGCACCTGCCAACGGCTGAATTTCACCCTCACTTCGCGATGCAAGTTCAACATGTGTAAGTTTCGACTCTCCCTCCCTTTTTCCGCATCGCTGGCCAGGTCCTGCATTACCGGGAATCCCAACAATGCCGCTTGCGAAGCGATTCAATTGTGTCCCACGGAAAAAAGAATGGGGCAAACTTTGAGTCTCGCTGCTTTCAGTGGGTCTTTACTGGGGTTTTTTGTTGTTTTTTTTTTTGCGAAAGTTAAAGCCACAGTAGGCAATATTGTTGAAGTATAATTTCGGTTGAAATAACAAATTTTGACCATTGCATGTCACTAACAATATTTCATTGAGGTGGAGCCTTCTGTAGAAGCCCTTGTTCGTACAGAGTCGATGTGATTGGCCAGTTACGTGCTAGCTAACCGATTGGTTGTTTGATTCAGGCCTGTTCCAGTTTTTTAAAAGACTAAATACAAAAAGGGGCGGGTGCTCACAGACACATTTTTTTTAAAGGAGCCCTTCAATTAGATATTGTTGGTGACATGCAATGGTCAAAATTAGTTATTTAGAACAAAATTACAATTCAATAATAATGCCTGCTGTAGCTTTAATGCTTGACCTTGACAATAGTACGTGAGCAAAATAAGCTTAACTCAACATGCATCTTACTGCATCTCGCGTTTGTACTGGTCTCTGCTGGACCCCGACCTCCCCCAACAGGGGACCTAAAGACTGGACTTCCCCTGAGAGACTGGAGTGGTGTCACAGCTGTGGGAAACCGCATGAAATCGAAACTCGTAACAATGACAATAGAAGTGAAAACCATGGTTTATTTCACAGTCCGGCTTCCAGCTTTTCTAGCAATGCATTTCAGCATCTTTAGGTAAAGCAGTTCATTTTGTAATTCTGGCTATTTATTTCACATTTCTCCCTCTCTAAAGAAATGACTTGAACTTGGTCATTTTACATTTCCTTTTCATTTTCAGACACTGATTTTTAATCATCAAAACAGAAGGAAACTTGTTCATGTCAAGACATGTCATTTTGGAATCAACTGGACTTAGATTTTGAAAAATAAAAATAAAAAAACGTTCCACCTTCTGGATTGGAGTGTGAATCACTTGGAAGAGATGAACCAAAACACACACACACAAACACACTTGATTGAGACCTGGTCCAGTTTAGAAAAAAAAAAAAAACTAAATACAAAGGGGGTGGGTGCTCACAGACACACATTTTATTTAAAGAAGGCCCTTCAATTAAATATTGTTGGTGACATGCAATGGTCAAACTTATTTCAACCAAAATTATAATTCAATAATATTGCCTACTGTAGCTTTAATAAGTATAAGTCTTTATTAATGTGAGCCGTTTGTATTTGACGTGAGCTCATGTGTGTGGTTCACCCCTTAAACGTCTTGGTCATGATCGTTACTGCTGTCAATGAGCCTGCGCTTTTTGCAGGTTTTGGGGCTCACAGACCTGTTGCTCTGACAAAACGGCTCCAGGTGAATTTTTAAACCAGCTTCGAAAGAACCGAAAGAGCTGGACTCAAAATCGTCCACATTCTAACCTGGACACATGCCGAACCAGGGCCCAGCTGTGTTAACAGACAGCTGGCTTCTTGTTGTTGTTTACGGGAATACTTATATATATATATATATGTATATATATATATATATGTATTTATACACTTATATACATATACATATATATTTATATACTTATATACATATATACAAATATACATATATATACACACACACACATATATATATATACACACACACACACATATATATATATATATATATATATATATATATATATATGTATATATGTATTTATACACTTATATACATATACATCTATATTTATATACAAATATACATATATATACACACACACATATATATATATATATATATACACACACACACACACACACACACACATATACATATATATATATATATATATATATATATATATATATATATAAACCACAGCTGTGTATCTGAGAGGTTGAAGACAGCAGGAGGCCGCTTTGGAAAGCACACGCCTGAACTAGCCTTACGCTGGACGCAATGGCCGCCATTCTAATAAGAACAGTTATATAGTAAGTTGGAGGGTTATAAACGAGGTTGTAATATTAGGTGTTCGGCATGCAGACAGGCCTGTTGAAAGGAGCAAACGAACTGGGAGTTTGAATTGCTTGCTAATACAAAGAGAACCACGACCTGACTGCTCTCACTGCGATAGGCATCTCGTGTAAATAACTCGTCGATAATTAATGAGCTGCTGGTCGTCTCTGGAACCGTCGAACGCCGATAAGCGCGATTTCAGAAAGAGATATTACAGAAGATAATAGTTTTACACTGTGCTTACCATCGCTTCAAGCTTCTCAACTGTTGTCTCCATGTTGAATAGTTTTCAGCCTGATGCGGGCGCTCTGATTGGCCAGCTGTCAGGAGAAGCGATAGCCGATTGGGCGGCTGTGTGAGAAGAGAGCGTCCGTATGAGTGTGCGCCATATTGCCCGCATAGAGGATATATACACGTAGACACCTCATTGGCCGCTGCTGTACATTGCAGCATTGCGTCAACGCGTCTGCCATATTGGTACGGGGAAGCCGCGCCGAGGCAGGAGGTGTATCCGCTATTAAAATTCATCATAACTCGCTGATCTTTCAACCGATTTTCCAGCAGTTTGGTTTGTTACAAATACATCTATTTATGATATAGGATACTTGGTCACCATAAAATGTTTTTGGTTTTCATACCAAAATTCAGTAATACAGTAATAGTTCTATTAATATTTAAGATGAACTTACCCCACATAATTATTTCTGAGTATATACTTTTTTCTTGCTGCACTTAAATAAGCACTTAATTGATAAAAGAGACACAATTACAACAAACACCAAAGTTAAAATATTTCTGGTAGGCTTCACAATTCTGTTTTTGAATTACATTTATGGTGAAATATTCATATTTTCCTTGTTTACATTTGAAGTCAAATCATCAAAAATTATACAGCGTATGAGCAGGGTTGTGCAGAGTTGCAGTGTAACAGTTAGGTAAGTTACATTTGTGGCTGTTTCACACACATAACTTACTGTAAGTCATTAGCGCCATGAAACCGTTGTAAACATGCACTATATAATTTAGAGCAAATATTAGCAAAGCAATAGCAAAGAAGGATCACATAGGTATAGGCTATCAAATTCAACACATCCGTAACAGTATAATATTGACAAACAACTTTGGACGTGAGAAATGTTATACCCTGTTGCTTGGTTTCATCATTCATTATCCAAAAACATGTTTGATAGCCCATTAGCTAAACAACAGCCAACGTTAGCATTCAACCACTTCCTCTCTAATGTTACCATTTAGTAGTGTTACACAATAAGATAGGAAAAGGTGTAAATTAATTCTGAGATGTTAACGCACATCTTGGACATATATATTCAAATGTTCCCCCACGCCCTCCTTTCTGTCCGATAAATATAAATATAATATGAGTTACAATTTTTGAGGTCTAACCTTTCGTTGATTCGTCAAGTACTCATATACTGCCAGTGAAAAGGCAACCTACACTAAAATCCTGACCAATCACAAACATGGACACGTCTACTGGCAGCAGAGTGGCATATTCTTAAATTAATGTGTTGTGTAGACAGTTGTAGCCTTATTCTGTTAGCTGCGACCCTAAGTGATTCAAACGGACTTGGGAGCAAATAAAACATAAATATAAAAACATAATTCAAAGCAGTGAGTGGGCTTACTTTCATATCTTATAAGTACAAGTGCAAGGCTTTAGTGCTTCAGTCAGTCTCTGCTGTAGGACGGTATCGGTATACAAAAGCATGATGAAATGCACACATAAGTCATTCCCTCCGACTAGAATCTACATCTCTCTTGTAAAACACCGTCAGTGAAAGCCAAAGGGCTTTGCCCGGTCTCTCAACACTCTGCCCCCCTTAGAGACCCTCTCAAGATCCGCACCCTGAGCTCCACAGGATCTTCTGTGGTTGGTGATGCCGTTTTTCAAGAGAACTGATTGGTCAGTAGGTGGTGCCTTTTATACGACCCGTTATCTCGAACGTAATCTGCTCCTGAGCAGGTTAGGTTTGTGCCATAAATTACCATGGGGATGTAATCCTTAAATTACCTGGCTAACCTCAAATCCTGCTTCGTAGTACAGGCCTCTGGACACTGTAGTTTTTAAGCAAACGTTACTCCAACAAGAGGACTATTTTCAGAGGCGGATGAATCCACATTTGGTGCTCTAGCGGGTATCTCCAACAGCAGGACGGTGTATATGGGATTGAGTCAAAATAAGTGCAACTGATGCATTTTTAAAAAATGTTTCTGCTCTTTCTTTGTGATTACACACACCCTCAGGGGAATTATCTTTTGCTGGATGAATAATTCCATATTTTAGTTATGTATAGTAATTATTAATAATTCCCTCTGATGATACCATTTGATTTTAGCTTGGATGAAATTTGACTATGCTTGAATGTTGAACTATAATAATAATATTATTATTATTGGTAGATACCTGTATCCTCAAAAGAAAACAAGGTCCAACACAAGCAAGGCAAGCTAGCTACATTTGCACAAACAAAATTTATTTGGCCATATGGTAAGACATATTCACATAGATTCTGGAGGCGTTTGACTTGCAAATGGAAAAACAAGCTTCTTCACCTTCCACAAGCCACCGTAGAAAATACAGTAGACATATTTACAGAAATTCTTGATGACCTTGACTTCAGAAAATACAGTGCCGTGTCGTGTAGCTTTTTACAAACCACATTATCGATGTACTGATATTACAAGCATGGAAACGGCTACGTCACCAAGCCTTGTGTCAAAAAGGCTGATCAACTTGACAGTGGAAAAAAAAAAAAAAAAAAAAGTCTCATAAAACAAAATCAGTTCAAATATGAACAAAGCCAGAGGCTAGACCAAAGTATTTCACTGGGGATAAAGTTTCTATGATATTACAGTGCATCAAGCTGCACTGTGAACACACTGAAACTGTCTAAAGGTTGCAGTTTTAAGAACACACCATCATAATGGTCACATATAAAAACTATTCCTGTACAGATATTTGAAGGGGAGATCAATAGTTATGTTACTGTAAGGTCAAGGATATGGTTTAAGACTACTATTCCGGTTTATCATCATGCAACACATCAACGTGGGCCGTTCATTAGTACGACAGTATACTGGTCACTGAAGGACCTCATCAACGGCTGTCTGAGGCTGCATCACGGGGAGCTCCAGCTTCTCACACTCCGTCAGCTTCAGGGTCAAGTGCTGGGCAATCTCGTTGGGATCGGTGTACAGTGCGGCAGGGACATTCTGAGGGAGAGAGTCACATCTGTGTTAAAAATGACCACAGTAAAACACCGTGCACCACAGGGAACTTTGGCATATTAAAATCGTCAGGACTTTTAATGCACATTCGAACAAATGCTTTACGCAAAAGTCTGGTGAGGAATATCATTTAAAATGTATGTTATAAATATTTTGATTCAAATACATGCTGATATAGACAAGCGTGAATGTGAATTAAGTATATGACCCTTTGAACAGAAGTGAATCAAGGGACAAAATCCAAAAGACTCTACTCAATTAAAAAAGGCATAAAAATGGATATCTAACCCGGCATCAGGCGCTCACCGTGGAGTCATGTAGGAAAGACTCGTCAGGTTCATTTGTTGAAAGTGCAAATACTAAAAAAATCAGCGGAAATGAAGGCAACCACATCTGCAGCGATGTGGACTTGGGACTGTTTTGCGTGTGAGCCAAGAAACAAAGCCCAAGTTTTGAAAGTGTAAAAGAACAGGCCACAACAGTGACGGAGAGGAAAGGAAACACAAGTGGGGTGAAAAGACTTTATGGTTGTTTTACCGTTATGACATCCCTTGTCGTGCACATGGCTCATCTGAAAACCGTGACCAAAAAATTGTGTCATTGGATCCTCGTGACTTGTGGAAAAGTAGCCTATTACAAAAGTCTGGCTACTTTGCAAGGCTATTTATTTTAATAAGTTATGAAACATTTTTCCTACACGGGAGATTCTAGGCTGTTAAATGTTCTGTACGGCGGCCTCAGCGCCAGAGGATTCAATGTGTGTCAGTTGTGTGAATCCTCATATTCTGTTGTTGTTTGTGCTGCTATTGCACATGGAAAAATAAACCATTTCTCATGCAAATAAAAAAAAAAAAATGGGTCTGATGGCAGGTAGGTATGTAACTTGGCTCGGCTGAGATGATGCAGTAAGAAAAATTGTCAGCTCACCTTCAGCTCTGCTATTTTGCTTTCCCTCGTGCTGAACTCTCGTAGCATGTGATTCTTTCCTGCCTGAAAAACAAAAAAACAAAAAAAGCAGCATCAGCATTCAGCCAGCGTGCATTCACTTCTGCCACATTTTAAAAAACAAACAAAAAAATCTAAAACCTTCCGCCGCACTTCGTCCCGGCTGGAGGAAAACCAACTTGCCTCGTGATACAGTCGCGTGTCATTTATTCTGATCAGCACTCCGTCCACTCGTAGGAAGAAGCGCTGCAGCAAGAAGAAACTGGTGGGCATGACCCTCTGCAAAGTCAACCAGAGACACACACAGTGACATGTCACGAAACCGCATTTGTTCAGACAGTTTGCACGCAACATTGATATTACAGGGATGCAAAAAGAAAACAAACAAAAAAAAGACGAAACCCCACCGCTGAACCCTCCCCTCAGTCCCAGAATGCACCCCTGTGGGTTAGTTCCAAGAGCTGCCTGCATTATGGGCAGCTTCTAAGTGTGAATGTGGTTCCTTCAAAAGTGAACTGGGCTTCTCGGTGAAACGTCCGTCAATGAACGTTCAAAAAGTTCATTAGGCACTGATTATTCTTAAAATCTATCTTAATATCTTAAAAGAGGATTTATTATGCTTTTCCTTATTCTCTGTCATATATATATATACACTATATTGCCAAAAGTATTGGCTCACCTGCCTTGACTCGCATATGAACTTAAGTGACATCCCATTCTTAATCCATAGGGTTTAATATGACATCAGTTCACCCTTTGCAGCTGTAACAGCTTCAACTCTTCTGGGAAGGCTTTCCACAAGGTTTAGGAGTGAGTTTATGGGAATTTTTGACCATTCTTCCAGAAGCGCATTTGTGAGGTCACACACTGATGTTGGACGAGAAGGCCTGGCTCTCAGTCTCCGCTCTAATTCATCCCAAAGGTGTTCTATCGGGTTGAGGTCAGGACTCTGTGCAGGCCAGTCAAGTTCATCCACACCAAACTCTCTCATCCATGTCTTTATGGACCTTGCTTTGTGCACTGGTGTTGGAACAGGAAGGGGCCATCCCCAAACTGTTCCCACAAAGTTGGGAGCATGGAATTGTCCAAAATCTCTTGGTATGCTGAAGCATTCAGAGTTCCTTTCACTGGAACTAAGGGGCCAAGCCCAGCTCCTGAAAAACAACCCCACACCATAATCCCCCCTCCACCAAACTTAACACTTGGCACTATGCAGTCAGACAAGTACCGTTCTCCTGGCAACCGCCAAACCCAGACTCGTCCATCAGATCGCCAGTGAAGCGCGATTCATCACTCCAGAGAACGCGTCTCCACTGCTCTAGAGTCCAGTGGCGGCGTGCTTTACACCACTGCATCCGAAGCTTTGCATTGCACTTGGTGATGTACGGCTTGGATGCAGCTGCTCGGCCATGGAAACCCATTCCATGAAGCTCTCTACGCACTGTTCTTGAACTAATCTGAAGGCCACATGAAGTTTGGAGGTCTGTAGCGATTGACTCTGCAGAAAGTTGGCGACCTCTGCGCACTATGCGCCTCAGCATCCACTGACCCCGCTCCGTCATTTTACGTGGCCTACCACTTCGTGGCTGAGTTGCTGTCGTTCCCAATCGCTTCCACCTTGTTATAATACCACTGACAGTTGACTGTGGAATATTTAGGAGAGAGGAAATTTCACGACTGGACTTGTTGCACAGGTGGCATCCTATCACAGTACCACGCTAGAATTCACTGAGCTCCTGAGAGCGACCCATTCTTTCACAAATGTTTGTAGAAACAGTCTGCATGCCTTGGTGCATGATTTTATACACCTGTGGCCATGGAAGTGATTGGAACACCTGATTTCAATTATTTGGATGGGTGAGTGAATACTTTTGGCAATATAGTGTATGTAATGTTACAATATAGGATATTCATATTAAAATGCTGCCAAAGTTTCCAAATAATGGAGGTAAACGTATGTAACAGTAATCCCTGTGAGCCAAAAGCTCAGGCTTCAGACTGCTCTGAACGCTTCGTTTCAGTTTTTTCAACCGCCGGGTCTATCTGATGTCAGAGAGGCACGGATGTCCTTATATGGTATCGCTGCTCCAGGCACAGACCAGATGTTTATGTCTATGTCAAAGTTGCTTAGTAACGTTAGGTTTACATTTTTCCTTTGGAAATTCTTCCAAAGACTTGGCCGGCCAATCAGAAGAAAGTGGGCTTTTGGGGGGGGGGGGGGGGGGGGGGGGGGGGCCTTAAAGAGACAGGAAATTGTTTCAGACAGAGGGTGAACTGAGCGGCTGCATGATGGGCCACTGGAGGTAAATCAGGACTTTTTTTGAACTGTGAATCATGCAAAGCTCCTCTAGTGGAATCACAAAATGTAATGAGCAGAATAGGCCCCCTTTAAATGTTTGTACATCTGGTCCTTATTCGGATCGATAGCGCCACCCGTTCAGACAGGAACACTCACAATTTTGACGCTGACCATGGATACTCCGTGGTCGTGCAGTTCATCCTCGAACAGCAGCACCTCGTCAAAGAACATGATCTGCTCCCGGGCCTTCAGCTTCTCCATGTCGATGCGTTCCGCCGTCTTCGTGACCTTCAGATGAACGAACAGGCAAAAAGGAAAACATTTTTTGAAAAATCACTCCCCACATCTGAGACTTTTCAACGAACGCACATCAAAAAAACTAAAAAAAAGGTACTATGTTCCATTCCATTACTGAAAATGACCCACCTTTATCTGCATACCTTCTCCTATCAGAGTGCCTCTGTAGTCTGTGGTGTACGTCCAGTCGTAGGGTCTCACCACCTCTTTGGAGTGTTCAGAATCAGCTCTAGAAGGAGAACACAATGCAGGTGACATTCTTTGTCTCTGCAAATATCTATTTTTTTTATTTTAGCCCATTACAAAACTCTGGCTCCTGTTTGCTAGGCTCTTTATTTTAAGAAGTTATAAAACACTTTTTATACATGGGAGATCTAGGCTCTTATGCGTACTAAAGGTTCTGTACAGCGGTCTCAGTGCTGGAGGATTCAATGTGTGAATCCTCATGCTCTGTTGTTGTTTGTGCTGCTGCTGCACATATAAAAATAAACCGTTTCTCATGAAAACATTTGTTTTTGATGGGTCACAGACATTCGTCCATTCTAAATAGTACATTTCAATCTTGGTGGTTAACAGTTAATGATCGGTTAACAAGGGTCGGCTATCAGAAAGTAGAGGTGGCCAGCCCACAGCTTAAGAGCTGCATGCAGCAGCTTTGCCTGCACACATCAAAATCTACATGGAAAACCACTGCTTCACGGAGGACCAATCACGTACCGGCACCAAAATAAACAAAAACCTTATTTCCGTGGTATTTTTGTACCATTTCTTTGCAGCAGCGCGGGACGCAGTACTGCTTGAACGGATCTACAGGTGAAAAGGTCACAGATGACTGCATGTTCCTCATTAACCCTTTGATTGTCAAATCAGCGGCAACATCTTAAATACGTGATCAAATTGACTGCAATTCATTCTGCATGGAGGGGGACCTTTTGAGTTTTGAAAAAAAAAAACAGCAAAGGAAAATGTCAGGACGCCAGGAACAGGCTGCACAAACTACTATCCATGTTTAGGCCACTATGTTTGGAGTTTGTGTGTATGCCAGGGCATTTGTTTGTTTCTTTCGCTCTCAGCGTCTGGATGGTTGCCCACAGCGGTTTTACAGTTTTGACATATCAAATGTTAATCCTCTAAGCTGTGGCCTGCAGCCCACCACTGTGATGCCCCTCTTGCCTGCTCTCCTGCCATTCCTGAGCACAGGCCACCTTGACGGCGTCCTCCATGTTGTTGACTCTCTTGAGGGCATTGATGGCGTTGAATTCAATGCCATAGCCGTCTGTGTGTTGGATGCGCAGGACGTTGTCCCCGAACAACATCTCTGGAAGGGAGGGCATGTTCATCTCCTCTGCTAACCTGGAAAGACAAACCGAAAAAAACAAAACAGGTAATGGTAACACTTTCAACAGAGGACACTAATGTACTTCCTTTATTGCAAAATGTCATTAATAGAGCAAGGTAAATGGACCGGGTAGAGCGCGTACCATTTAGGTACCTCGGCGGCCTGGGTTCGATTCCGGCCCGGGCCCCTTGCTGCATGTCTCTCCCTCTCCCCCATATTTCCTGTAACTCTCCAAGCTATCTCTATCAAATAAAGGCAAACAAAATGCCCCCCCCCCCATATAAAAAACCACACCTGTTTTAGATACTTTACAGAAAATCTAATGCGTTGTCATGTGTAAGCTTAAATACGTGTGTGCACCTCTCCCCTCGTCAGCGTGGCTCTGACTTTATCTTCTGTCTGCTTTGTTTTGTAGTCCTAATGTGTAATTATTGCGTGGGTTGTTTGGACATTTTGCACGTCCTGACAGCGCATGCAGATCAGCTCTCTCTCCCTCTCTCATCATTTCTGTCGTGCATTAAAGAGTCAAGTATTTAATGTAGTGTTTAACAAGTAAAAGTTAGAAGACAAATAAATATCTGCAACCTGCTTTGAGGGGAACATCTCACCGTTCAATGTCTTTGGATTTCATGATGTGGTTTTTGGCAGCAGTCACTTTCCATGGTCCAAAGGTAAAGTCCTGCTTACTGCTCTTGAAACCATGCGACATCATCGTGGACAGAGAGGCCAACATCAACTGCAAAAGAGACCAGAGTTTTCAAACAGGTTGGCCCTGAAATAAGGGCATTAAGGTGTTGTGAGATCCCTGTCGCTTCTCTTACTGTGCACACTTTGCCAGATTTTCGTGGATCTGCAGTTTGATTTCCCGGATAATTGATGTGTCAACACACCAGAAACGCTGGTGCTTCTGTGTCGTGAACATAGACTGTATATAAAAGATGGCCGACACGGCTCCACTTCCTCCACATTGTACAAAAATGAAGCCAAACTCTGCCCGGATACGGCCGCTGGCCACAGTCAATCTCAGCTGTCAATCATGACGTTGCACCCAGTTTTTATAGCATCAAATAACTAATTAAAACTCATCAGAAAAATGAACACTTGAACAAACATGGCTTTTGAATCCAAAGCGCGCCCAAACGCTTGCCTTCAATGACGACAGGACTTGCTGAATTTCGTGAAAAATGGGTCCAATATTTACTTCGGTGCTTCTCCCATCAGAGTGAATAGACTCTGCCACTAGTCTCCTTAAGGGGCAGGGCGGTGGCGAAACCCATGTGACACTGATACAGGAAGTGACGCTAAGTTGCGCCATCTCCTTTCTAAACCGTCTCTGCCAGTAGGGATGTTAACAGCAATTGCTTTATCGTGGAAAAAGACATACACGTGGTTGCTAACAAGCAGCTAAATGAGACGACAGAGGCCGTCGCGGACAGTAACATCTTCATGCCTAATACGGAAAGTCATCTACTCACTCATCCGACTTTACAGCCTTGTTGTGTTTATACTCTATATCTATATCTATGTATACTCTCTTAAAAGTTAAGCATAGCGGTGGTGACGTAGAAGTAATGCGACCGTGGAGTAGTTCCTTTATAGCCTAACGTTAGCTTTTTACTTCTGGCGATTCCATTTACGCTTCAACAAAATCATGAAAAGTGGCGTTCATCAGTGAAGATTATCTTGCTGAACAAAAACGTGCAAGTATCATAAACTTTTGTTTGCCACAGAGCTTATTTTCTGCAATAATCCCAAAAAAATAAAAAATAAAAATAAAAAAAGGGAATCCATAGAAAACTCCCACTGGCTTTTTGTCGAGGGAACCAGGGCGATGCCAACTTCCGGATTGGCCTACAAAAATACGTCATCCCTGCAGCACTCTATTGAAAGGCTCCTTCAAAAAGTGTGTGTCTGTGGAGCACCCGCCCCTTTTGTATTTAGTCTTAAAAAAACTGGACCAGGTCTGAATCCAACAACCAATCAGGGGTTAGCTAGCACATAACTGGCCAATCATGTCGACTCTGTACAAATCAGGGGATTACCCTGATTGGTTGTTTGATTCAGACCCGGTCCAATTTTCAGAGAAACTAAATACAAATGGACGGGTGCTCGCAGACACACATTTTATTTACAGGAGCCCCCTTCGATTAAATATTGTTCATGACATGCAATGGTCAAAATTAGTTATTTCAACCTAAATTATAATTCAATAATATTGCCTACTGCAGCTTTAATTTTAGCACAATATGATGGTCATTTCAGTTCACATTTTAATTGGAGTCTATCTTTTTAATTTACTTAGTCCAATCAGTTCATAATTAGTTCGGCTCCTGTTTATCCACCCATAGTACCATTTTGTCAAATACATCTATCTATCTATCTAGAATATTGGCTTATGGGAAATGTATCTCGTTGCAGAGATACACTGATTTCACCCCAAAAAAACAATCAAAAGCCTTTCGAAATGCATTTTCTTCCAGTTTCTGAAATAAATGACACATAGTAACGTTGGCAGATGTAGTAGAGTTTGCTTTCGCCCCACTTTGTTCCTCAAATGCAATTATAATCGTAACACTCGCATGAACTGCTTTCGGCTACGTTCTGCCACATTTCGTGTTGCGGTCTGGGTGGTGGCTGCACACTTAAGACAAAGGCATCCATGACCAGAAAAAAAAACTGTAAGTCAGTGCAACTGTGTGTCACAATGTACATGAACTGAAAGAAAATCTGTTACCTTGGTGTTGTTGTCAACTGCTACCTGTCATGGAGGCTACTTGAGTGCGCCGATTAAACCCGTCCGGGTACTTTCGCTACGCTCGCGCTGTAGTTCCGCTATTTATTCACGCGTCAGTTTCCTGCTGTTACCGCCTGTCTACGGGACCACGGTACTTTTAACCGTTTGGGTTTTTTTCGGTGCAGTTGACACAGGCAGAAACCACAAACAGGTCGTTTTTTAAAATAAAAACAAAAAAGTACAAAAACTACAAATTTAGTTGTTACTGACTAAACAAATTTACCACTCAGTGGTTCGTTTTCATTGGTGGGTGTGCCGTCAGCGCTCCCTTGCTTCTGATTGGCTAGTGTGCTCTATCAATTATGTTTGCGCTGTGCCCTTCAAAATAAAGGTTCTTTGCCTTTAGACAGTGCAGCGTCAACACAAAAATACATCTGTTGCGAAACATACATATCAATTCAATTTTATTTATATAGAATCATAACAGAAGTAATCTCATGACACTTTATGTAGAGCAGGTCTATAAAGTAATGGTAGTGGTTATAATATTAATTAATGATGCCCCTTAGCCTTTACTAATTAAATAATAATTCATTATTATGCTCTTACTGCCGCACATAATTTTGTTTTATGACCTACAATGACAATAAAAATAATGTTATTGTAAAGGTAATTCCGCTGACTGGTTGAAGATTCATCCTATCTGATAGGAAGAAGCTCCTGGGGCCACATTCAGACCAAATCAGGTGTTCACATGAATGTGGGCAGTGTGTTTAGGCTGCAGCGGAGGCAAATCTTTGAGCTGATTCGTAGTTACTGAATCTTTTGAAGTGATTTGAATCAGCGAAGCGATTCATGATTCCCACCTCTTCTGCAGACAAGATGGCGGATATCATCCATACAGGAAGTCACCTAATATCAACAGCTGTAAGTTGTTTATTTTTTGTTTTCTTTCTTTAATTCAATTAAGCAGAATTAGAAATTATTTTTTGCACACTTTAATCAAATAAAGTATTAAAAACTGAAGCTCTCCCCTGCCTCTCCCATCATGTCTAGTGGATATTTTTTTTAATCTTTATTTGAAACAATAAGAGTAACTTTCTTGATTTATTTGATTTTGTACCCACCTAGTTGTAACAGAAAGAAAAACTGAAACAAAAGTTTGTCTAGCACACCTAGATTAGCCCACTTAGCACAGCCCACCCCTGCAACCCCCTAGTTCCGGGCACGAAGATAAAATTCACGAATGTAAATCTAGGCCAGATACCTCATTACAAAGGGGACTTTACAGCCGTTGGAAGGACATATCTATCTTAAATGGAATCCTTAGCAAAGGTGCATTTATCCTGCATATTTAAACAACATTTGATAACATTGCAATTTAATGGCCATGATTTTTTTTTTTTTGGCTGAAAGAAACTCAAATAAATTGGCACGCAATTGCCTGAACAATCTCCTGTATCCAGTAACAGAAACTCAGTCATCCAACGGTCTTGAGAATCTTATGTTAAATAGGTGGAACTAGCTATATTACTCCTTACTACATTATACCCTGCTAGCCCCAAGACATTAAGACCTTTTCAAAATAATAATTAGTAATAACTAATAATGAAATTGGAACCACAGATCATTTATTTTTCTATTGCATTTACTACTAGGATGTGCAGGAATTACCACTTCCTCCTCTCGTAAGAGAAAGTGTGGCATTTGGTATTACCTCAGTGGACAAGAAAAGTGACTTGGAATTGTATAACCTAATACTTCCGGCTAAAGTTTTATTCACACATCTAAATGGAGGAAAACAAAACCCGTTTTCTGTCTTGAGGGAGGAAGAGGGACCATGTGGACAATCAACTCAGAGCTCCGAGGCTAAGAAAGCATGCAAGGCCTCTCCTCAGAGCTCGCGGAGAACTGGAAATGTTTGATGACCTCTAGAACTTGCTGGTGTTTTCTCCTAAAACTTTCTGATGCCGATGGGGAAGACAAGCGTGGAGCAAGTTAAAGAAAGGCAAGGACACGTTCATTGGCTGTAACTCCAGTTCAATAAATCAATGTGCATTTGTCCACTGTCGCTCTGTACCACAAAGTAAGTGAAAACTCTAGGAATACACTTCCATTTTGTCAGAAAGACCAACAAAAGAAATGCTGAATGAGAGATTGTATTGAGTTACTTGAACAGAGACCAGCCCAGACTCTCTCGCTAATGCTAGTGTGAAGTGGGTCTACTGCATGTATCCATCTAAATGGAGCAGCTGTATAGAATATGTGATATGATAAACATAGTATTGCTATGGGGGCAAAAAGCAACATTTGCATTACTGGAGTTGTGGCAGCTTTATTCAGGAGGAGGCAGAAAAAAACCCACAATAAGGCAAACAGAAAAATTCAGTGGTATTCACAAAAATCAACAGATATGAATTTTATACTTCACTTCAGTGATATTTTGACATTGTGGTGCGCTATAGCACAACCAGCAGGCTCTCACTCCAGAGAGCCAGGACCAGACTGAGTTTGTCCTCCTGTGTGGGCAGCTGAAGCTGGGCCACAGCCAGCTGCTCTACCTGCTGCAGCTGCTGCAGGGCCTGGAGGTGGGACAGAGGGAACTGCAAGCCCTGCAGAGACAAAGACACACGGCAATGTGTTTGAACAACACATTCTCAACCAAACATTCCTACACATACATTAAGAACTATGCATTGCCAGTACGCTGCCTAGGTGCAGTACGGTGTGCTTCAGGTGTTCGTTTGTGACCCCTGCTATCGGACGGTGACCTCGCCACCTCCCTTTCTAGCCGTGCAATCGTTCACACACCCTTCCATATGCCAGACCCGGCAGTAATCACTGCAGTGACTTATGAACCGATACACATGCACGTAGTCACATTAGTCCTCTCTCAATGCTTTCTGACTTTCCTACCCTGTATTTGAGACTCAGCCCCCAAGTCCATTGGTTCATATGAGCATAAACGGGGGCTTTGAGGGTGTATCTTGCAGAAAGCAAATGTCTTTCTGTGACGAATCCAGGATGACACCGATAGGTTGAGTGAAGCTGGATGAAGAGTACAGTCGGCGGTCCAAAGCGGAAGCCTTATCCTTTAAAATCCTGTCAGCGCCAAGCTTACAAGCTTACCCTGGAGATGTCCACTTCCACCTCATCGCCCATCATGTGGCTCTCCCTCTGGTTCTTCAAAGAATGTAAGACAAAGACTACCAGCTCTGCTGCCTCATCCTGAAACACACACAGAGCTGAATATGTCACTGAATTCAACATTTTGTTCGTCTGACCAGTGGTTTCAGAGTCGACAAGCCTAAATACTTAAAAATGACAGCCGTAATGGACTTACGGTTTTTTCTTGGCTGGGCTCCACTGTTATTACCATATGGTCTTTAAACCTCAAACACACCATATCCTCCATGGCAGGAATCTTGCCAGCTGTGACACACACACACATACACACACAAAATGGCAATGTAAATTTTATCAATGTGCACATAGTATACAGTCCCATGTACATGTTCGAACACACACAAGCTCACATGGCGTAAGCAGCTCCTGCTGGCTGTACGGTGGCAGCCTGTTCATGATGAAGTCCCTCTTCATGTGAGTGGAGCGGACTTCCTGCATCCCTGATACCATTTCATCGGCCAGGGATCTGAGGCCAGCCGCCAGCCGCCTGCTGGTGTCCTGGCCTTCGCTGCTACCCTACACACACACACACAAAAACACAGCCAAACAAACCCAGACAGAGTCGGTGTGAATGCTCGTGCTTGAAGACGTGAATAAATACAACATTTCCCCTGGTGAGACGCAGAAGCTTGCAATGCTTGCAGGTGTTAAGTGATTTTGGAGGGGTCTGTATGCGTGCCTCCACCAACTAAAGCCATAAAAATTGCTGTTTTGCGCCTCTGGTTCAGATGAGCAAATTCAAGGACAACTGCACGGCAAAATGACTCCAAAAAAACACGACATGTTGAGAGTGGAAGCATCTCCCAGGGTGAAACTTTCATTTGACAGGATGACTGTTGAAGGCTTGAGGGCTGGATGCAAAATGGGCTCCGTCTACACTGGGTGTCTACGTGCACAGACATAGGTCGACAGAGAGACGGAAAGTCTAGAATCTTTGTTACACCACAAACAAACCGCTTTACCAGTAAGAGTCTTCTGGGCATGCCCTCTCTCAGGCCAACTTCAGTCCTGCTTCTGTCCCACAGCAAGCTGGGAAATATGTCCAAGAGCAAATCTCCCCATGACCTGAGGGAAAGACAGGTGGGAGACTATCAGAGTGACACTCCATACGCCATACCAAACGATTGCCCAGAGTTTATTTTCACACTACCGTGGCGCCTTATAAACCTGTGTGTAATACTGCAATGTACAGTATGTAAAGGACTTCATTTTTCAAGCACTTTTTGCCAAGAAACATGCTCAAGAGATCCTGCAGGGCAGGTTAAATGTCGTGCTAAAGACAGAGCAATCTGCCTACACAGGGCCGACGTGTTTCCTGACCAGAATTGCGTGTTTCCAGTACTTTATTAAATGATACATATCTAACGACGACCAAAATCATGGAGTTTGATGAGCTAAATCAGAAGCTAACGGTAATTCCTTCTGTGTTTGATGAGCTCCTCCACGCAGCGCTTTCACTCCAAACTGCTAATGCTACATTAATGTTATTTCTCCCCAAAAGACTGTGACGTTACCTTAGCTGTCTTGTCACTGGATGAGTATTTGGTCAATTATTTCGCTTAAGCTAACGTTAGCCGACGCCGCTACGAGGTTAACTTCCATGTTTTGTGCCCGAGGAACCCCTTGACCACATGGTGCATCTCAGGGGGTTTATCCTCTGATTAAAATGTTACATTTTTACAACGTATAAACGCATCCCAAAGTGTTTGTTTTAAGAAGCTGCTTTCACTACGCCTCCTCGCGTAGACACAGTGTTAAAATGAAGGCTACGGATAGAGGAGGAGGTCTCATACATTCTCTGGTAGGTGCTGAGGGTCAAGTGGGTGGAGTGGTGCGCTCCCGCTGGAGTGTTGGCTTGATGGATGGTTCCTCTGGGAAAGTACAGAAGATCTCCCGGCTGTGGAGAGAGAGAGAGAGAGAGAGAGAGAGAGAGAGAGAGAGAGAGAGAGAGAGAGAGAGAGAGAGAGAGAAGATTCAACTCATTCAAAAACTGATGCTCATACGGCAGCCTTGTATAACAAAACTAGAAAAGGCAATTTCTGAAGAAACTGCGGTGTGAATGCTGACTGTTGAAAGGCTGACGCTGAACTGGATTGCTGACGTCACGAAGAATCAGCTGAACGAGTGTGAAGAGTTGGAAAAATAGAAAATGGTCTAAATGCAATGAATGGGATTTAGAAGTTAAGAAAGGAACATTTTAAGGTTTGAATGGAGGTTCTGGCTGAAAGTATGAATAAAGAGTTCAGACTTGAAAAAATGCCTCACAAAGTGCGAGTATGTCTTAGTACCTGTGTGTGTGTCAAACACTAATCAGCTGATCTCAATCAGACTCTTGGCTCACCGAGTTAAATTCATAGTGATTTTAGCTGAGGCGCACCTCTCAAACTCCTGCTTTTTTACGAAAAGACTGTAACTCCTATCGTCTAAATAAATGTACCGTAAGAGAGAAGACATCCTGCTGAAGGTGCGGTGTGAGTTTTGTGTGTGTAGTGTCAAAAATATGGGCACAGGAGCAGTTTACAAAAGTCCCTTTTTCTGCCTCCCTCCTAAAATTTGTGCTCTCAGTTAATATGAGAGTCTATGGGCCAGTTGGTTCATATTCCCGTCACTTAGAGGACGACAGTGGTAGCTGTGTGCCTCTCCATTTGATTCCATAGTAACATCGTATGAAAGAGCACAGATTATCCTACAAGTGGATGTATAAATCATGGATGTTGAGTGAACATTGTGGGCGTGGGCGCAATTTTAAGAGATTTTTTTTAAAATACAATTTTGCTTTCCCTCTCCAATCTGGCGATAACATCACCCACTCTAGCTCTGAACATTCCGCGCAATACACACTAATGTAAAACGCTCAGTAGGGCTGAAAAAGTTTTCTTCAAACGAAGTTGAATATTTTGAAAAGTTTTCATGGGATTTGAAAGTCAAATGATGCTTAGAAAGTGTGGAAGATGTGGAACATTTTGATGTTTGAATGGAGTTTCTAACTGAATGTATGGATGAGTAGTTAACAGTTGAAAAACCTTGAAGATTTTGAGATTTTGAACATTCCCTCCATTCAGAAAAATTTCCTGGAAAACCTTGAATATTTTGGAAAGTATGAAAGATATGAATGAGAAAAGTAATAGCGCACAAGTCCTAATTAAGCTGAATATTTTGACGTTTGAATGAAGTTTGTACGATGAAAAATGTGGAAGGAGATGAGAATCAAAAAAGCATGATGATTTTTTTCGTAAAAGAACACAGGTTGTGAATGCTTTCAGAATATATACATGTATATATATAATTATATATTATAATAATAATATACAATTTAAGTCGAGATAAATGAAAAACATCTTTTTAACCCTTTTAGATCACATCCTTACGTATGTATATATATAAACACACACATATATTTATATATGTGTATATATGTATGTATGTATGTATATATATAATACACATATATATATAAAGATGTGATCTAAAAGGGTTAAAAAGACATTTTTCATTTAATCTCGACTTTAATTGTACCATGCAGTGCAACTGTGTGGAAGCATCTGCGTTCATTATGTTTTCGTCTTGTACACACACACACACACACACACACATACACACAAACATCAACTATATAGTTAGGGCGTTGTACCTTCAGCATAATATCATGGGTTGGGCTGCCGATCCTGTCCTCTGACTCCAAGCTGTACTCTGCTGCCAGCGGAACAGTAGGACTGTAGAGACGCCAATGTTTCTGTCCCTCCAGCTGCAGAATAAACACCTGGGGAAAAAAAACCCCACCATCAGCATGTTACTGAGAACACCAAGATGGTACCTGCCATCTTGCTGATCCGCAAGCGGGCTTTCTTCATGGCACTAAAGGTTCTGAGCTGAGAAACTCTCAGAAAGTACAACTCAAGGACTGACATTAAATCGCTGAGTGTAGCACTCTCTTCAAAGTTCTTTCACATTGGAAACATAGTGCGCATTTTTGAAAGCTCACTATCATGTGATAGCATTTTTCAAAAATGTTACCGCTCGCATTAAAGCTATAGCAGGCTATATTACTGAATTATAATTTTGGTTGAAATAACACATTTTGACCATTGCACGTCACTAACAATGTCTAATTGAAGGGCCCCTTAAAAAAAATGTGCCTGTAAGCATCCGCCCCCTTTGTAAATAAATGAAATAAATGGTAAATGATCTCACTTACATAGCGCCTTTCAACCTTCACGGTTCCCAAAGCGCTTTACAGCTAAGTCTCATTCACCCATTCACTCACACATTCATACACCAATGGCGACCGAGCTGCCATGCAAGGTGCTGGTCTCCATCGGGAGCAACTTAGGGTTCAGTGTCTTGCTCAAGGACACTTCGACATGACGGGGGCAGCCGGGGATCGAACCCCCAACCCGCTCTAACCGGCTTTACCTCCCATGCGACAGTGCTAACCACTGCGCCACCATGCCGCCCAATGTATTGTATTTTGTCTTTTACAAAACTGGACCAGGTCTGAATCAAACAACCAATCAGGGGTTAGCTAGCACGTAACTGGCCAATCATGTCGACTCTGTACAAACAAGGGCTTCTACAGAAGGTTCTGGATTGGAGTGTAAATCAGAACGGTTAGAAGAGAACCCCTGATTACCCTGATTGGTTGTTTGATTCAGATCTGGTCCAGTTTTTTTTTTTAACTAAATACAAAGGGGCGGGTGCTCACAGACACACATTTTATTTAAAAGGAGTCAAAATTCTTAAATTCTCTCTCTCTCATTTGCTCAGCACTTTTGTGTTACCCCATGCACCTCCAGCCTTGTGGCACTTGGTGTCAGGTGGAGCATTGAACTGGGATTAACCTACCCACCAGTGTGTAAAAGAATCTATATCAGCTCCACTTCCACCAGAGACAACATCAAAATACCACCACTGACCAAATTACATGAAATTACATATGAAGCGGATTTGGCTGCTGATTGAGTCCAGTCCTGAAGTCATTGCTGTACCTCGACGTCGTCATAGTGAGCTGGAAGGCCCTGGGACTCCTGCGGAGTGATGTAGACGTTGGAGCCCACCAAGGCTCCAAAGAAACACTCCAGCTTTTCCTGGATCCTCCACAATTCATCCTGACAATACACAGGAAAAAAACAAAACAACATGAGAGTTGCCTCCTGACAAACGTTCTCTCAACTGTCTGATCTTAGATCTGTGAAAAAAATTCATGTCAGAATTCATACCTGAACTTATTGTAAAAGCTTATTGTCAAGTAAAATAATTCATAGTGATGCATGTGAGACATTTTGGTCACACTATATGGTCTGGTCTGAATGAGCGGACAGCCAATCACGAAAGTGGCCTTGTCATTTTGAAAAGAAGCTGGATGAAATATTATTTCAATAATGAGCAGGGTAATAAACAACTGGATTATTTCACCATTTCATAATTCTATATTTTGTCTGCATTTCTTCCTATGATATTATTATTGAACACTTGGGAGACATTTCCTTTGTGCATTGCATTGTGGGAGAATCGTGTACATCCACAGCGCACTCAAAGTCAAGTAGTATTTAGTCAAGAGTGAAGACAGTAAATAGCATAGGACTGGGACACAGCGAAGGCCTGACAGTCACTGCTGTGAACATGTTAGCTAACAGTTGCCTATCTACACATCTAGCAGATACACAGCATTAGGCCTTGTTTGTGCTCGTGTGAGCGTTGAGATTGCACCGAGGCGTTTATGCTTAACGGGCGATCTGTTGCAGTATTCTCTGAAACGCCAGTGGAAGATCGTTATAAACCAACATGGCTGCCCTCTGCACTAGAGTTTGTTGTTGCTGAGGAAGAATGTATCTGTTTTTTTTTCTATTCAATGTGGCGGCAGTCTCTCTCCATGCGTTCAGAATCACGTGGCTGTCCCTGTGGTCTCTCGTGGAAGGGGTCGTAGAGGTGCTTGAAATTACGTGCTGGCTCGACCAGTCTAGTTTCACAGACGTCCATGTTGAAGCGTTGCGGCGGGCGCGTCACCTAGTTCCAAAAAATTCAGAGGTGCACGACCACCATGCCGCGACAGCTTGCGGAGCCTTCGGCATGTCCCAATGACATTTTGGGCGCAAGGACCCTCGAGCCAGAGACACTACGGCGACCATAAATCCAGCTTTATGGATTTCAGTTTCGGTTCATTTTCCTTTTGATAGCCAGACACCCATTGACGGGTTACTAACCGGTTCATTTTTAATAAAAAAAACGCAAATTGACAAGAAGCGCCTTCCTTTTAGTCCGGCTTTCAGTGCCAACAGTGGTGGGGGGTCTAGGGCTGAAGTGTTTCACCAGCCTTCCAGCAGCAACGATCACGAGACACGTTATCGTGAACGCAGGCCAACGACAAAGGTCAAATTGTCATGTAGCTTAGCTTGTCTGCCCCAGCTAGCTTGACTTATAGCTCATGCTTCTCCTTCTCAAAGTGTATTTCAATGCGTTTAGTCACAGCTCTCGACAGCATTACGTACTCATGCTCGAGGTACCAAGCTAGGTCTTTGGATTCCTCGCCACCTACCACACTGATTGATAGCGCATCGGTCTCAATCATTCAGCACACCAACTGGATGATGCCCCCCCCCCCCCCGGCTAGCAGCGACATGATCTTTGGCTGCGAGCCATCCTCGGACATGGCAGCTGGGTGCTTGTTCTTAACGTGGTACAGCATGGTTCTAGTACTGCTACTAAACTGAGTAGCATAACACGATTTACATTTGACTTTCAGGAGGAAATGGTCCCACACTTAAGCTTCTTTTAGCATGCTTAATTTTTTACTTCAGGCTTCTACGGTTTACCGTTGACATCCCTGCACAGCATTATTAGCATTCATTTGGAGCGGTGTTTGTGCCCTCCACCATGAATGGAAGTCCAATATTCACTCTCCATTTGGCTCTGATTTGGTCTCCACCCAACGTTAACAGTAGCATCATTTGTCCCAAAGGCAACAAAGCCGTGATTTCCTTTTTTGCTGGCAGTACACTCACCTTGAACCTCTGCGGCTGGTGGACTTGGATAGTGGCTTTATTCTGAACCATGTTCTTACTGAGAACACTATTCTTAACTTGCCCCTCCTTATTGAGCACTTTTTTCTTGCCGTTGACGCAGCGAACAACGTTGACGTCCCTGTAGTATTCCAGACCTTGACAACACAGGCTCTGCAGGTCGGACAGCTGGAACAAAGACTGGTAGTAGGAGGCTGTGCTGGGATCAGACCTCTGCAGATGGAGGGGTTTCTTCTCCCAGTGCTCCCTGAAGAACTGCTCTGTCCCCATGGGGTGGAGGAGGCTCTCGAACAGGCCGGCTGGGCTACGGAAGCACAGAGGAGAGCTTGGGGAGGGAGTGTCGCTGTGAGTTACCCTGCTCTGTTTAGGAGGGAGCTGCTCGTCATCACTGCTCCGTCTCTTTACATTCTTTGCTTTGTTTTTCTTCGGCATTTTAATCTGAGGAAACATTCAAAGAATATCATGAGTTAGACGCTCAACTGAAGTCAGGCCAAATCTCAGGAGGTACTGGAAAAATGATTTGCTGTCACGGAACGCATCAAAACATCCACAGTGCCTGGACCACAATGGGCAACGCCTGGGTGGTAGCTATTAAAACTAAACGGTCATTCATTCTGTCAACCAGGGCCCACAGGATTAAATGACAACAGACCCGTCGCCCTGACCTCTGTGGTCATGAAATCATTTGAACGCCTGGTCCTGTCCCACCTCAAAGTCATCACAGACTCTCTGCTGGACCCCCTGCAGTTCGCCTACAGAGCCAACAGGTCTGTAGACGACGCCGTCAACCTGGCTCTACACTTCTTCCTCCAGCACCTGGACTCCGCAGGATCCTATGCCAGGATCCTGTTTGTGGACTTCAGCTCTGCCTTCAATACGATCGTCCCGGCTCTTCTTCAGGACAAGCTCTCCCAGCTTAACGTGCCTGACCCCACCTGCAGGTGGATCACAGATTTCCTGTCTGACAGGAAGCAGCACGTGAAGCTGGGGAAACACGTCTCAGATTTGCGGACGATCAGCTCCCCTCAAGGCTGCGTTCTTTCTCCCCTACTCTTCTCCCTCTACACCAACAGCTGCACCTCCAGTCACCAGTCTGTCAAGCTCCTGAAAGTTCGCGGACGACACCACCCTCATCGGACTCATCTCTGGTGAGGATGAGTCTGCCAACAGGTGGGAGATTGACCACCTGGTGACCTGGTGCAACAGCAACAACCTGGAGCTTAACGCTTCAAAGACAGTGGAGATGGTTGTTGACTTTAGGAAGAGTGCAGCCCCACCCGCCCCCATCACCCTGTGTGTCTCTCCAGTGGACACTGTGGAGTCCTTCCGTTTCCTGGGCTCCATCATCAGCCAGGACCTCCGGTGGGAGCTGAACATCAGCTCCCTCATCAAGAAAGCCCAACAGAGGATGTACTTCCTGAGGCAGCTGAGGAAGTTTAACCTGCCACAAAAAATGCTAGTTCACTTCACTTCACTTGCCATCATAGAGTCCATCCTCACCTCCTCCATCACCGTCTGGTACGCTGCTGCCTCCACCAAGGACAGACGCAGACTGCAGCGTATCATCCGCTCTGCAGAGAGGGTGATCGGCCGCAACCTTCCATCTCTTCAGGACCTGTACTCCTCCAGGACCCTGAGGAGAGCAGGGAAGATCGCTGCCGACCCCTCCCACCCCGGACACCATCTGTTCGACCCCCTCCCCTCTGGCAGGAGGCTGCGGTCCATCAGGACCAAAACCTCCCGCCACAAAAACAGTTTCTTCCCCTCTGCAATCAACCTGACAAACTCTCACTGACCCCTCCCCCCCCCCAGAACACAAACACAAGCTATACGTTATATTAACGTACATCACCCCTGTCCCCACTGCGTTACATTAATGCACCCACCCCCTACTGGACACTTTATCTGGACACTTTACTTTATTCTGGTCACTGCACTGTTGTTATTTATCTTATCTTATTTTTACTTTTATTCTTATTTTAGCTTTTATATTCTACTTATTTGTTATCAAAACAATAGCACCTTCAGACCACAGCAAATTCCTTGTAATGTATGTTACTTGGCAATAAACAGTTTCTGATTCTGATTCTGATCTGATTTCAGTTTTATTTATATAGCGCCAAATCACAACAAAAGTTATCTCACCACCCGACCCCTCCGATCTGGCGACCAGTCACCGCTCTACAATCCAGGTGATCGAGCATTTGCAATTGTTGGTCCTAAGTGGCTACTAACACACACACACACACACACACACACACACACAACACACTCCATTGATGCCTTTTAAACCCATCTCTTTTCTTTAGCCTCTTAATTGTCATCATGGAGATGAGCCTGACGTCAGTCTGGTTTTTCTTTTGCACATATTATTAAATGGTCTCACTTATATAGCACTTTTCAACCTTCACGATTCCCAAAGTGCTTTACAGTTAAGGTCTCAGTCACATTCATCTATCATAATAATAATAATAATACGCTATACTGCTGTACTATACTGCATATGATTGTGCCATACTCTTTACATTGTACGATCATTTTACTATTTCTTACCATGTCACTGTTATACCATGACTGTCACTTTTTACTTTAGACGAAACTACACTGTTAGTCTAATCACAACACTGGTTGAGTTCAATGACTCTTATATAGTTATTTTGTATTTTATTGTCTATCTGCACTTATTCTGCCCTTGAGCTGTTGTATTAAATTATATTGTGTAGGGACATCTCCACAAGTATTAAGCAAGGAAGATAAGCCAAAGCCAAAGTTATTATAGGTCCTTATGACAATTAATTATTTTCCACCACGTAAGTAATTCAGTTAATGGAAGCCTAAAGTTGATACACACTCTCGAGCGTCTAGTAGCTATTGTAGCCTAACTATCGAGATTGTAAGCAACTGGAGACAAAACTCGTTTCTACTCCACGCAGAACATAAACACTTGAATATAAAAAAAAACGACTCATGGAATTTTGTTGAGAAATGTAAACGTTTTTGTGCTTTTAGTACAGACAAACCGCAGCTCCCCCGTTTACTTGTATTTGTTTACAGACCAGTCTTGCCCTGTCCAATATGGCGGACACGTTGACGTCTCCCAGCAACGTGCCGAAGCAGCCAATGCGGCGTCTGTGTATACACACGTCTATGGGTACGACAGCTTGACGCGCTCACCGCAGACTCGCGGCCCGGCTCACATACGGTCCGTTGTGTTTGTTGGAGTTAGTGAGTAACGTGGCGTTAGCGGTTATCTACTACAACACGACTCACGCACCTTTCTGAGATGAGCCAAGCGCTGCCCCACGTGCCTTGAGTTGTGTTTCCCTGAACTAGTCCGACTGGAAACGCTCACCCCTCACTAACGTGGTACCAGCGTGGAAACACTGCGGTCAAGCTAGGCCATCTCCCTCATCTCTAAGTATGTCCGTGGTCATGCCAGCCGCCCCGAAAGCTGGAGTGCACCCGTATTCTGACCTTTATGGTGAATGCATTGGAAATGCCTGTGGAGCGAGTTGACAGGGAGGGGACTTTATTCTGTGTTGCGGTATGAGCGTCATTATGGGGGCACATGTCTGCCAGTAAAAGAAAGAAAATGTTGAAATGATGAAATAAGTCATACTTATGAGATAAGAAGTCATAATTATGATCTAAAAAGTCACAATGATGAGATAAGTCATAATTATGAGATACAATGTCAAAATAACGAGATATGATGTCATAATTGTGAGCTAAAAAGTCATGATTATGAGACAAAGTCACAATTCTGAGATAAAATGTCAAAATAATGAGATATGATGTCATAATTGTGAGCTAAAAAGTCATGATTATGAGACAGAAAGTCATAATTTTGAGATAAACTGTCAAAATTATGAGATAAGATGTCATAATTATGATATAAAAAGTCAAAATGATGAGATATGATGTCATAATTGTGAGCTAAAAAGTCATGATTATGAGACAGAAAGTCATAATTTTGAGATAAACTGTCAAAATTATGAGATAAGATGTCATAATTATGATATAAAAAGTCAAAATGATGAGATACGAAGTCATAATTATGAGCAAAAAGGTCAAAATGATGAGATAAGAAGTCATAATTATGAGATACGAAGTCATAATTGTGAGCTAAAAAGTAAAAATTATGAGATAAGATGTCATAATTATGAGATAGAAAGTCATAATTATAAGACAGAAAGTCAAAATTATAAGTCTGTGAGGAAGCTTGAATACCAATACCAGTAACATTAATCTGGAGGAGGAGAATAGTGCAACTGCACAAGAAGGTGAAAAGACACATGGCAGACCTGATATCTATCACCAATCTCCAGACGTGGAAGTTGGAAGTTTTGGATGGATGGAAGTTTTCAGGTTCATCATTTTGTACCGGTTTTGTATTTAGGCCTATGCTACATACTTTTGGTGCTGCCTTAATTCTGAAATATGACCTGCTACATAACATAGCAACTTGTGAGCCAGCGTCCATAAGGTAAGGAATAGTCTTCCACACATTGTCCGGTCAGGTCTTCTCGGGAAGGCTCGTCACCGGATGAAATTTCTCCTTAGGCCACTGTCATTCTGAAGGCATAGCCGGCTGGACAGCTCTGTTGCTTCAGTCTGGCTTCTGACACTGGGGGCAATGACGCTGGATGTGACCCACCCCCATGACAGTGCCGGACAGATTGGTCGACCGTGTTGAAATGGTAGGTGGCAGGTGCAGATGGACCACCACGCTGTCTCTGACTGGGCTGTGGCCGTGGTAGTAGGAATGGCCAGTTGAAGCGTAGGGGGTGGTGTGTGGTTCGGGTCAGTGGAGTAGCTACTCATAGCCCCAATTCTGGTCCCTGGTCTCAGTAGCCACCTTTTAGCTGCTGAAGGCAGCCTCTAAAGACCCTAAATGAATTCCCAGTGACCTACTGAAACAGGACGTGTGATAACATGGACACTCCACCAGAGGACAGCATGAGACCACAAATGAATTGCCATATTTCAAAGATCCCGGCCAGATATGTCTTATGACATATAGACATATAAAGTACTCAGCTTTGAATAGTAACCTGTTCCATAATTGCCATAAGTGCCTGATATGGTTTTCCAAGTTTAAAAAATTGCTCCTTTGTTGACAAATCCAGAATCTATGAATCTGAATTGCCGGACATAGTAAATATGAATAGCACATATGTTTTTTTGTGTGTGTATTCATAGGTAAGCCCATCAATTCATACATTTCTTTCAATTTGTACAATTCAATTCATCTGTCTGATAATTTGGACATGGTGTTTTTACGTGTCTAGTTTGCAATCTAATCACTCTATGTGAAGGGTGTCGCTCAGACTCGCCCTTGTGGTCCCATCTGCTCGACCTCCAAATGCCATAACTTTCTCTATGATTAGCTGGCGTGTTCCTCTGACTCGATCCAGTTTTTTCACAGATGTGATCCATCAGTGGTTTATTTGGGGGGGAGGGGGGGGGGTCAAAAAGACATCACGCCTTTTTTAAGCATCACGTGGTCGCGCACAACTTGTCCCGGCCCGTCACATGCCCAGTCATCATAACATACTAGCTTTTTTTTATTTTATCTTTAGACGTGGCGAATTCACAAATTCACAAATTAGTTTAACCCAAATAGAGACATTACATTTCATGATTTCACATTTAATCCTAGTCACTACAGTCTAGATTACTTAAGCATTCAAATGTGAGGTGCATGTGGCTCATGCTGATTCTGTGGTAAGTCACATGACCAAGGTGGTATATTAGGTTGCTGTTCATTGTTGACCCTATTATTCATTTCCTGGTAATTGCTGGCCTTATTCATTTAGTTCCTGGTCCATTGATAAATAAATAAATAAATACATTGTCTTGCTTTGCTTTGCCTTTGCTATGCATTTTCTCTGTGACCAATTACCATATTACATATTTTATCTAGAAATCTGCTGCTGCCCGCTAAGGTAAGGCACAATATTAACAATTAATTTAATTACTCTTTAAGCCACTTTTTCCAATGAAGTCTCTCCTGATTGAAATGCAAATGCTGTTGACACAAACATGATAACATAGGTAACATAGGCGACATCAATACAATGAATCATACCCAACATACATTAAACATACCCCACAGCAACACAATCAAATAGGAACCCCTGCCCTATCCCATAACTGTACAAGCCACACAAGTATATACACACACACACACACACACACACACACACACACACACACACACACACACAGTAGTGTCAGCCAGCAGCTTGTTCCAGAGACCAGGATGGCAGTAACTAAAGGCACCCTCACCGGACCTGGATCTAATTCTGGGAACAGCTAAAAGACCTCCACCTGATGACCTAGGAGGACTGACTGGGTTATATATCAGTGAGCAAGTCAGAAATGCGGGAAAGATGCCGGATTAAAACCTGCACTCCTAATTTAATTTGCGAGCTCGATTATTTGTTTCTCCTTTATGACTGCATTTTCAAATTGATTTTGCAATTGGAAGTTTATTTAGGTGTTTCTTACCAGACCTTGGGCAAATCAGGCCCAGCAGCAAGTGATACACATCTATAATAGATTTGTTATAGACTTGATCAATAGGGAGAAGGCAGGAGTTAGTGTCTTGCCCAAGACAGTGCTCGTTTCTATAATTTCGTCATATTCTCTCTCTCACGCATTAATACCACTTAATAGGTGCTGTGCACAGCCCTTTGTAAATTGGTCAGTTGTCACTTAACTTTCCATCCCTGTCCTCCTTGAGTCCTGGCAAGGCCTGTTTCGTGACCCAGAGGTCATGTGAACAGCCAAAATCAGGAGAGGTTCATTCTCTTCTCAATGTAAGAGGCAAAATTGGTTATCATCATCATCATCATCATCATCATCATCATCACCATCATAATCACGCTACAGTCACATTGTTGTGCAAGTCTAAATGATACCAATATAATAAATAAACTTAACACAAAGGCTAAACCAAAACTACATCAAACTATATAATACAAAAGGACCACAAAGGGGGATAAGTGCAAAAATGCATAACCAACGTACATAAACATCAATTAAAATACTGTTTTACTCAACATACCTGCGTTTACTGGTTACAAACTTCCTACAAAGTCACAGTGCATGAGTTTCTAGAGTCCACTACGAGTAGCATGAGGACTCTCTCTTTTTAAAACTAATAATTACAAACTCATACTTCTCAGAATCACAGTAAAACATTATAAAACATTATAAAACACTTTTAACACGTTTAAATTAGTGTTGAAACACTGAAGTTTTGTGTTACCACTGAGACATGAATAGCCTATTAGCCGCTGAATTTCTGAAAGTGTGGTGCCCGTGAAATAGAGGCTGAGGAAGAGCGGGCGGCGACCTGCACCACCTTCCCCTTATTCGTCTCACCTTGGGAAGGGAAGGGAAGGTGAGCGTCCCCACTCCCAGCCTTCAATGGTAGAATGTGGCCCGTAAGCCTTGCTCTGGCACCCAACAGGGACTCCCACTGCGCGTGCGTAAAAATCTGCACCATCTTTGCAAACGGCATGGTGGAGAGGTAGAGTGGGTTGGGGGTTCGATCCCCGGCTCCCCTCCATCATGTCGAAGTGTCGAAGTGTGAGCAAGACACTGAACCCCCAAGTTGCTCTCCGATGGGGGCCAGCACCTTGCATGGCAGCTCGGTCATCAGGTGAATGAGACCTGATCCGGGAAGCGCTTTGGGAACCGTTAAGGCCTGAAAAGCTCTAAATAAGTGAAGACCATTTACCATTTGCTACACTGACTAGCAGACCAGGTTACAAATGGCCATCCAATGTCGTCCCATTGTCGACTTTTTTTTCTCTTTGACACGCAGTTACCAGTTTATCGGGTGCACATGTGCTATCTGATGTGATCCAATACAGCCCTTAATTAATAAAAACCTGTCTGACATTTATAATGTTTAGATTGCAAGTGTTGATTCAACGCTGTGGTTATTTTGGAGGCTGTAGTGTGTGGTCCTGTTGAATTGAATTACACTAAACCGGTACCTCAGAGTATATTGCAGGAATGCACATGTACTGACATCCTCCCTCTACTTGTTGCGATCCCTCTAGAGAGTCAACATGTGCAGATTCAAAGGTCCATAGTGAGTCCTCCTGTGGCGTGGAGATTTTCCTCCTACGGCCAGAGCAATGTTCATCCATCAACACTGACAGGCACGCAGAAAGCGATAGCCAGACTATTACAGCCAATGCAAATAAATGGACTGATTACACTCTTATGAAAGCTGCCTTAAGGAGTGCGAGGAACACTTTTTTCCCCCCCTCCAGTTACTATCCAGCTCACACACTCTGTGTCACAGGCGTGATTAACAAAACTGTGTTAGATAAATGTCAGAATGTTGTGATGAGGGGAAAAAAAGTTTTATTGTCACTCAAAGGGAGAAGATCTATTCTTGATCTATTTTGTGACATTGTACAGCAGTTATATTCGGAGTAGTTTTGTGTTTTGTGAGCCAAAGTGATAATTGATCAAATGCATGTGCTCATACAATCACTTTTAATATGTTGCTTTTGTATGTGTATATGTGTTTATCCCTTTAATGGTCTTCCGAACCATTTGGCAGAGCACATTTTGGGCTGTGATATCTCAAATGTCTTTTTTTTTTAAAAACAATGGAATGCAACCTTTTTGATCATAAACTGATGTGTGCTAAATCTAATGCATCAATTGATCATCAATCAATCATTGTATATTTGTTGAAGTTATTATACCAGTATATATCTGTTATTAACATTAGTAACATTACACTCCATTTTACCCGTACTTGTGAACAAGACGCTAAGATGCTTGAACTGCTTTGCTTGGGGAGGCAATTCACTCCCAACTTGGAGGGATCTACTGTTTTCCAGTAGAGAACCATGGCCTCAGACTTTGGGGGTGCGCTGACTCTCATCTCAACCACTTTGCCTTTGGCTGCGTGATGGAGGTCGTGGTCTGATGAAGCCAAACAGAACCACATCATCTGCAAAGAGCAGAGAAGTGATTCTGGGGTCCCCAAACTGGAAACCCTCCTCCCCCTGGCTGCCTCTTGAAATGCTGTTTGTGAAGATCAGAATACAGAATTGTGGTAAGGGACAACCCTGGCAGAGCCCAACACCCAATGAAAACATGCTTTAATTCCTGAATACTGACACAGCTCTCCCTTCAAACCAAATGGCTTGTACAATGGCCCTGGTACCCCAAACTCCCGCAGCAAACCTCCGTAGTGCTCCCCCAGAATCTGA
The DNA here is from genome assembly GCF_043641665.1 of Enoplosus armatus. Classification (NCBI taxonomy): domain Eukaryota; kingdom Metazoa; phylum Chordata; class Actinopteri; order Centrarchiformes; family Enoplosidae; genus Enoplosus; species Enoplosus armatus. The sequence goes on along the minus strand of NC_092192.1, from coordinate 23,913,754 downwards.
GGTTCGACAACTGGTCAGAGCCTCGCTTCAAGTACCCTGACCCATCCCTGGGTGAATGAGCAGTGGATCCCCCCCCCCCCCCCCCCCTTTTTTTAAAAATGGGAACCTGCACCAATCTGCTAACCACCATAGGACAACCCTGCTTCCCCTTTCAGAGTTGTCTGATGGTTTACCAGAACTTCCTGGCCTCCTGAATTCCACCCACACCTGGGCTTTTGCTTCGGTTTAAAGCCTTCTGGCTTTTTCTTAAACCCCCAGCACCTATCCACTGCTTCAGAAGACCCCTGGGCCAACCGAGCCAGAAAGGCCTTCTTCTTCAGATTGACTGACAGCCTTCTGATCACAACTCCGAGCCTCTGCCTCCACAATGGCCGTGGGCACATGGCCCCCCCAGTTCACCCTCACGACACGTTTGGGTTTACCAGTTCTGTCCGGCAGTCTCCCCGGGCCACCCAATACCAACTCCCCACCAGGTGTTGATCAGCTGACAGCCCTGCTCCTCAGATCTGATGATATGACTACAAAGTCGATCATCAACCTTTGAACCAATGGTTAGGGGGGCGCCCTATCCAGGGCCCCAGCCAGAGACTCCATATAGGCACAAACAACAATCAGAGCCGTCCTCTCAGCAACAAATAAGTCGCGTAAACACCCTCTCATTATTCTCTGGGGAGAACTCCAACACAATGGCGCTTGGCTTCGGGGCTTATGGGTCCATCACTACACCCGCCAGAGGTCTTTTGTGCACTTTTGGCATTTAAGCTTCCTCAAGAGCCCTCCCGGCATTTAAATGCCTCCGAATTTCATTTAATTAAGAAACAATGAAGCTAGTGTAGGTTATAGGGGCCATACAGCCGACCCACCCCAGCCATTAACCCTGTAACGCCAAGTGTATCATATTTGATACATGAGTTTTTGAGACCTCTACATCATCAGTGTGATATTTTTCTTCCTGAAAAACCTGATGTATACAATCAGACACATGCAGTGCACCAGAAGAAATTGAAGCCAAGGCAGAAACCCATGCCCCTGCGAAGGTTTCAAGCTGCTGTTGGCACCTCTCTCACAAGTGCAGGAAAGGGCGAAATCAAGTGTGGCAGACCACTATCCTCTCCAGAGGCAGGAGGAACACCTCCCCCCCAGCAAAAGGCCAACCTCTAGTGTGCCCCCTGATGTGAGAAAGGATGGCATTGAAACTCAAAGTTTAATGGGTTAAAAATGTTGTGTTTTATATGTCTTTGTACAAAAATTATACAAATTAAAACTCATATATGCAATTATTTCATGGTTCGGGCATTACAGGGTTAAAAGTATAGACTTTAATTCAAAAGTCTTGTATTTGTAGAATTTATTTTCTGTAAAAAAAGAAAAGAAAAAAAATTGTACAGTGTGGCCAGAGAGAGAGAGAGAGAGAGAGAGAGAGAGAGTGAGAGAGAGAGAGACAGAGAGAGAGAGAGGGGGAGGGAGAGAGAGAGTATCTTGTCTGAGGAGTTTGCAGACCAGTTCAGTTCGCAGTCGTCTTGCTGCCCTGTCCTCTGCATTGGGTTTCAACATGCGTCTAATAATTTCTGTTAGTGTTCGGAGTCCGGAGCATCTGACAGAACCGTGAAGTGGACCTGTTGCACAGGCGAAGCTGGGGAGTCTGAACAAAGCTTTACACGGGCAGTCTATTCTCTGGTCCTCGGGAGTGCGATGAAAATCATGTAGGCTGGTCTGGTCGACAGAATCTGGACATTAGGGATGCCGGAGGAGCGGGTTTGCGTCTCTCAGTGACACAACTGTGTTTGTTACATGAGTCTCTCTCTCTCTGTGTGTGTGGAGGTGGTGGCGGCGGCGGCGGCGGCGGCGGGTGGGGGAGAGAAAGCTCAGCGGAGACTCACTTTTGCGCAAGACTCACCCCTTGTCTGACACTTTCAGAGGATGAGGGAGAAATGCAAGAACGCGGCGAAGACGCGGAGAGAGAAGGAGAACGGGGAGTTCTACGAGCTGGCGAAGCTGCTGCCCCTGCCGGCGGCCATCACCTCCCAGCTGGACAAGGCCTCCATCATCCGGCTGACCAGCAGCTACCTCAAGATGAGGGCAGTCTTCCCGGACGGTAGGCACTCTTGAGCGGGCGGCCAGGAAACAAGCCGCACGCACGGGGGAATGTTGATGAATGTCGGCACACCACACAAATAGGGCCCAAACAGAACATCAGGTTGTTGTTTTTTTTGAGGACAGAGGATCAAATCTACCCCCCCGGACAGCAAACAAGGGACGTGACATGTAGTGGGGCTGCGGTGGCATACTGAAATGTTGTTGAAATGTCCAAAAAAAAACAACAACCAATAGCCAATATAGTCATAGCCGTTTTGTTCGAGCGCCACATAATCACGGGCCATCGCCGTGTTTTTCCTCAATCAGACAATTATGAAAAAAAGTAGCTTATATCGGGAAACGGGAAATATGAAAAGTATCAAAAAGTGGGAGAATTCATCCGTTTATTGCGTTTTAAAAAAATAATAATATATATATATAACCCGCAATGTGATATGAAAATGACTCAATCTATGACTTTTCAAGTTTTTTCCAAGAATAGATCCAAACACATACATCTTTTGTTGTTGTTGTTGTTGTTGTTGTTGTTGTTGTTCACCACTTTCTAACAAGGCATTCCTCTCGCGCAATGGGTTTAAACGTAATAGCCAGTTGCTTCACCGGACGGGTTAACAAATCATTCACCCTGTCGCTTATTGAAAAAGCGAGACGCCATGTGTAAGTTTTTTTTTTGTATTTAACGCCGCAAAATAACTACATTAAAAAGAAGCGCCGGCCAAAGGCGTGTTCGCAATCTGGCAACCCCTAAAATGTTGTTCTCTGTTGCACAGTCTTTAAAGTCAATTATTTATTTATTAATTTATAAAGTTACGACTTACAGAGCCTTTGTAACGGCTACCTTATTCTTTTTTCTTTAACGCTTCAAAAAAACAAAAGAAAAATCATCTCGACAAACTCAACGAAATAAACTTGAAAATAAACGGAACAAAACCAAATCTCCTTTTCCTCAGAGCTTGCTGCAACATTGACAATTCTTTGTAGCAAAAACATTAAGCCTTTTGTCTGAAATATTTGATAATAATAATAATAATAATAATAAAAATGATAATGATAATTTTGAATTTCAGGCTGGAGGTTTTGCTCCTCCACTCAATCTCCGCGCTGTTAATCAACATTTTGTTAATTATGGGTGTCAGTGCAAGTGTTTGAAGTTGCCCCCCACCACCCACCACCACACACACACTCACACATTTACACACACTCTGATTAAAAGCTGATGTCTAGTTTAAACGCCTCACTCATTCATCAAGGTGACTTATTTCATTAGGCCGCGTACAGCTATAGGCCCTTACTTTTTTTTGGTGTGTGTGTGTTTGGGGGGGGGGGGTTAGAGGGCAGGAAAACAGAGCTTTTCCTCTCTGTCATCACTCATAAAGTCACATTTAACACACGGCCTTTTTTTTTAATGGCCGGGGCCACCCCAGTCCAGAAGGAGCCGTCAGTACACGACCCTCTATCGTCGGCTATCGTCGACGCGTCCTCATCTATGATCCCGAATTAATGTAGGACGAGGAACAGCAGGCCGATGTGTGATGATGCCTTTTCTACTTTTCACTTCTCTAGAGGCGCGTGGAAAAACTTACATCTACTTTACTGAATTTATTTGGACCCATTTCTGTGATTGTTAATATCAGACAGGATGCCAAGGGCTGCAAATACTAGTTTTAATAGTAGCATTAATACCTGGAGTGGATAAATTGTCAAGACCTCTTGAGTTCATTTTCTGACTGACTTGAATACTGTTTTTGTTTTTGTTTTTTTAGTTCATCTAAATTTGCCAGTAAAATATGAGTAGCAGTAGTCAGCCCACACCTGAAGGCATTTCTTTAACTCTACAGATTTAGCTTTTATTATTTGGAATACTTTTTGAGCGTAGCCTGACTGCTGTAATTTGTAGGTTTACCTCGCTGCCTGAAACATGTAATTACTAACAGAGCCACACCAAAAAAACAACAACAACAAAGCAAAATATAAAATAAAATGAAACAAAAACATGAAAAACAACATGAAAACAACAAAAAAGGCCTAATAAAACAATTAGCTTAGAAATATGGACTGAATGGCCAACAATTCTAATGTGAATGGCCTACAGATATATGAGTGCTCTTATAAAATTTCGTATTTTATTTTATTGTATGTTGTCATATTTTATTTTATTGTATGTTGGCATTACGATTTAGCCTTGTGGTACTTTGGTAAAATTGTTATTATGGTGAAGAATAACATCAGGAATCCAGCGGGGATTCACAAATACAATTATGAAATTGATTATTCGATGGGAAAAGAAAATGAGTTGCAAACTATTTTGATAATCAATACACATCTCTCAAGCAGAAATGTGTGGCGCTCCCTTCGTTCCGGCCTCTCAGACGTGAGAATTTGCTGCTTTTCTTTGTTGTTTTTGATTTGAAATGAATGAGTCCTTGGGGTTTTGGGCTGTCGGTTGAACAAAATCCTTTTTTTGTTGTTTGTTTGTTTTTTTGAGACATTTTATAGACTAAACGATTCGTCGATAAATCCGGACAATAACCGGCAGATTAATTGGTAACGAAAATAATCGTTAGTTGCAGCCCTAGTTGCAAATCGTTTTTTTTAAGGGTCATTTTAGCTTCCATAGGTTAAGCTATATGAAGCTGATAGAAACATCTCTTATTTAGATTTATATTATATAATTATTGATTTGTGTTTACTAGTTTAACACACAGCAAATTTCCACTGATGAGGACAATTATGCTTGAGTAACATTCCCCCCAACATAAGGAGTTTTTTATTAAATATGGCTAATCAGTTCTGGCCCAGATGTTATCACAGACTGTAATTCGGCACATGCCCAAAATGAAAATATGTGTACATAATGAAATACATGTTATAATTCTACGTACACATGACGGCCATCACAATGTAATTCTCAGAGATGGGACGTATTCATTAAAGCACCGTTTCAGTACAATTTTAGAATCACTGGTGCTGGTTCGGCATTTCCATTTTAATAACCACCTATTAGTTACTTTGGTGGCCAAAGATTTGACATATATATAAAATATAATGTGCACTCAGAAAAAAATATGCATTGCTGTAGTTTAAGTTATCCATCAGCCTAATGAGTGGGACCTGAACCTGCCACAACATCACACAACCCTAGCACATTCACATTATTGATTATTGTGCTCTTAATGCGTATGTGTTGTGTATGTTTCACTGCTAATACTTCTGTACTTTTACTTCTATGACATTTTAATTTATGACATGTCCAATTTCACACACACACACACACACACACACACACACTAGTACTTAAAGTGGAAAATGAATGCATCTTGAGCTTTGATGGTTTCACCTCCCCTTTTGTGTCCCGTTTTCTTTCCAACCCTAAAAAAATATTCATCTTTTATTTGATCGTTTCTTTCATTTAGCATTTCCCCACACCCCTTCAGTGCCACTATTCCAGCCGCCACAGAGTATGAAATTGTAATTGGTTTGAAAAGTGTAATGGATTCTACAAACTGACCTGCTTAGCAGAACACACTGTTCTTCAGTTCTGTCAGGCTTTGGGGCAATGCTTTATAGCCTAGATGTATGCAAATGTGTGTTTATTTCAGATAGTTCACCCTTTGCCTAGAATAATCTGATAATAGTCCATTATGCGATATGTTCGCAGTTTACCATGCTTTTATTTAGGAGCCCTCTGACTGACACACCAGTGTGTTTTTATAATTAGTTTCTTGTGTGAGAGGGACACTCCCGATTGGATTTTGTGAAACTGCGGACAGGCGTCAACAGAACTACAGGACACGAAGCGTGCCGTGGAGCATAGCAACCTCGTGCAGATCTTAAAAATCGTTGTTGACAGGGGGGGCCTTGACATGTTATATTGTTGACTCTCCTGACGACAGCTGGGTATTTGATTTGCGCCAAGCAGCGCTGCAGATACGGGGGTCTCTGAATGTCAGCACAGATTATGGAAAAAAATTAGTTTAGATGAACAGTGGCAGGCACGAACATTTAATTCCTTCCTGGTCAGGTGAGGACAGGCCCCTCTGTTTCCTCCAACGTTTTTTTCCCCCTTGTTTATAGGTGTTTCCACGCATACCTTTACACAAATATATATATATTTTTTTTAATATTTGGGGTTGGTACGTGGAAAAATGAGTCCAAGAAATGGAGACGCCATTCCCTCTATTGGCACGTTTCACAAGGCACGTCTCAGTTCAGCTCTTCCAAAAGCGGGACCCACTTTGTAAAACAAGTCACGTAAACATGAGTTAACATGAGGACAGTCATGGACATACACAGTAGGTAGGTTTGAAGTCCGCTGTTTGCAAAAGGAAGTGGATTTCAGCAATTAAATTGTACAATATTGTGCTTAATAATAGCTGGACTAGCTCATCATCATCAGCTCCAGAAAAAAAAGACATGATGCGTTTATTTATTTCAGAATGTTATCAATTGGCTTTTTCTGATGAGGTTTATAGGATATATTTCTCCATAGGGAACAATCCCATGCATAAATCTGATACATGACGAAATATGTAAACTACATATGTCGGCTAGTGCAGCGGTCCCCAACCTTTTTAGCTTGTGACCCCTTAAGGCGATGCAATGTCTTCCTGAGGCCCCTCTTTGCGGGTTGCATTTGTGCACTGGCTGTCACTAGTTGAGCCATAGAGTGACTTTCTTTCCTTTCTTTCACTGAATCATTGTTCAAAGTAAAATTGTCCAGTGCTTCACGAAGCAAAGTCTGAAATATTACATATGATTTGGTATAGCAGATGTATGTTTTTTTTTTGTCTGCTGTCCTATCGTCTAAATCATCTAGTGGCCCCCCAGGGCCCTTTGTGGGGTCCTGACCCCCAGGTTGGGAACCATTCTCACACACACCCACACACGCTCGTCTCTGGCGGGCAAACCCAACCAATGTAGTACTGGTATGGGGGTTGATGAGGAGGCGAACGTTAAAGGGTCGATTCAACCATATCATAAAACAGACAAACAAGCCCTAATTCTCACTCCCCTCTATTGATACCTCAGCATGCTGAACGCTTTGCTTGCATTTGTCCAGGTTTACGGGTATCTGTCCCCGAGATCTCTGCCCCCGACCCAATACAACGGAGGTGAATGGAAATTCATTTGTAGTGCTTGGACCAGACTAAGGGTCAACAGCCGTGCCAGTGGCTATGTGAGGCTGTACATAGGCACAGGAGGGGTTTGAACTAAATGCCAACGTCAGCGAGGTAACTTGCTCCCAACGACGATGAGTGTGTGTGCCAAATACCATTGCCATCCATCCAAAATTTGACTTGCTCAAAACCACAAATGAGCCCCATGGTGGCGCTAGAGGATACGTCAGGGGAGTCACCAAAGTCAACGGGATTCATCATCTGGGGACCATGAATATCTGTACAAAATTTGGTGCAAGTGAATGGGTGAGCGGGACCTGATCTGTGAAGCGCGTCGGGAGCCGTTGAGGTTGAAGAGTGCTACATAAGTCAAGTCCGTTTACCATTTACCATTTAAAATCATCTCACGCGATGCCACTCAGCCAATCGAATGCGAGACGACGGACAATAAGTGCGTCAGAGAAGCGTAATATCACATGGCGTGCTCTAAAAATAAATTTCTTTCAGTTTTCTAAAATGAAGCACTTATATATTTCAGTCCCTCCAGTTCAGTGTGAAAACTGACAATAAATATTGCTGCTGCATAGGGTTGTAAATGAGTGAACCACAGAGCCACGAAATAATTCAGATGCAACCATGCGAGCGTGAATAGAGCCGCCCCCCGTAGCTTTCTTTAAAAAGAAAACCGTGATTCGCGATTTGACAATTTCCGTCTGTTTCAGTGCCATTTTGCGGATGAACCGCAGTTCTGACATGCTGCTGTCGATTGAATACTTCAGTATTTCATTCATGCTGAGATTGAAGACAGTGTGTCTAAATCCTGACCAGACCTTCCACAACAACAGGGCCGATGTCCTCTATAACAGTGGTTCCCAACCTTTTTCTTAAGGGACCCCTATTGAAGATTTAAACCTCTAAAATAACCCTTAAGTGTAGTCGTCTTCTGTGCAGACATTAATGAAATGCATGTATATTTTGTTTTATATATAAATACATATATATATATATATATATATATATATATATATATATATATAAAAATTCTTAAACCCTAAAAATCAAGAGGGCTTTGTGACCCCCCCCCCCCCCCCCGTAGCTTTCTTAATTTGCATATTGTGTCATGTAAATAGCATCAAAATAAAAACTATTGGGTCATAACATGTGGTTGCTCGTCGACTGATTTTCTTTCCTCCTTGTAGCGTCAGACAGTGGAGTTACATGGCTTTGGGAATTCTAAGATGTTTCCTTCTACCCCCCCCGTCAGTGTCAGAATCTTTGTCTCTTTGACCGTCTTACCGTGTTTGTCTCTCTCTCTCTCTTTCTCTCTCTCTCTCTCTGTAGGTCTGGGTGATGGATGGGGGCAGTCACCAAGGTTCAGTCCTCTGGACAGCATGGCTAAAGAACTGGGTTCCCACCTTTTACAAGTCAGTACTGGAAACGACAAATGATGTTCCAGCATTTTGCTTTGCTATGCTATGCTACATTCGAATGTGGCTTGGTTTTATTTCATTTAGATTTTTTTTTACTATCCAATGTTTTTACTTCATGCGTTTTATGAGGAAGCACTGGCTTTGACTGTAGCCTATCTTAAGGCCTGGAACACGTGATGACGATAGGATCTTCAAACATGTCTAGAAACGTGAATTCTGCTTTGAAAGAGACATCATCTGCTCTTTGTAATATATATATGGGCCTCACTTATTTTCAACATTAACAGTACCCAGCAACTTAGGGTTCAGTGTCTTGCTCAAGGACAAAAACACCCACTGATACTGTATGATAATGCATTCTTTCTGATCCCACAGAAAGTTACAAATTTGTCACTTGTACCCTCAAATAACAGCACGCGATTCTTGAGCTTAAGCTCACGTGCCACTCCACAGGCCGCTGGTTTAGATTAGATGACAGTTCTTCTATGTTCCAATGTCTGAAGACATTTAGATCGACTTTAGAACTTCTTTGCTGGGGTCAAGGCTGGGGTTTGGTTTTTACCCAACATTAGCATGATTTCACCATATCTCTTATGATATTCATAATGAACATACAGTGCATCCGGAAAGTATTCACGGCGCTTCACTTTTTCCACATTTTGTTATGTTACACCCTTATTCCAAAATGGATTAAATTAATTTTTTTCCTCAAAATTCTACACACAACACCCCATAATGACAATGTGAAAAAAGTTTTTTTGAAATTTTTGCAAATTTATTAAAAATAAAAAACTAAGAAATCACATGTACATAAGTATTCACAGCCTTTGCCATGAAGCTCAAAATTGAGCTCAGGTGCATCCTGTTTCCACTGATCATCCTTGAGATGTTTCTGCAGCTTAATTGGAGTCCACCTGTGGTAAATTCAGTTGATTGGACATGATTTGGAAAGGCACACACCTGTCTATATAAGGTCCCACAGTTGACAGTGCATGTCAGAGCACAAACCAAGCATGAAGTCAAAGGAATTGTCTGTAGACCTCCGAGACAGGATTGTCTCGAGGCACAAATCTGGGGAAGGTTACAGAAAAATTTCTGCTGCTTTGAAGGTCCCAATGAGCACAGTGGCCTCCATCATCCGTAAGTGGAAGAAGTTCGGAACCACCAGGACTCTTCCTAGAGCTGGCCGGCCATCTAAACTGAGTAATCGGGGGAGAAGGGCCTTAGTCAGGGAGGTGACCAAGAACCCGATGGTCACTCTGTCAGAGCTCCAGAGTTCCTCTGTGAAGAGAGGAGAACCTTCCAGAAGGACAACCATCTCTGCAGCAATCCACCAATCAGGCCTGTATGGTAGAGTGGCCAGACGGAAGCCACTCCTTAGTAAAAGGCACATAGCAGCCCGCCTGGAGTTTGCCAAAAGGCACCTGAAGGACTCTCAGACCATGAGAAACAAAATTCTCTGGTCTGATGAGACAAAGATTGAACTCTTTGGTGTGAATGCCAGGCGTCACGTTTGGAGGAAACCAGGCACCGCTCATCACCAGGCCAATACCATCCCTACAGTGAAGCATGGTGGTGGCAGCATCATGCTGTGGGGATGTTTTTCAGCGGCAGGAACTGGGAGACTAGTCAGGATAGAGGGAAAGATGAATGCAGCAAAGTACAGAGACATCCTGGATGAAAACCTGCTCCAGAGCGCTCTTGACCTCAGACTGGGGCGACGGTTTATCTTTCAGCAGGACAACGACCCTAAGCACACAGCCAAGATATCAAAGGAGTGGCTTCAGGACAACTCTGTGAATGTCCTTGAGTGGCCCAGCCAGAGCCCAGACTTGAATCCGATTGAACATCTCTGGAGAGATCTGAAAATGGCTGTGCACCGACGCTTCCCATCCAACCTGATGGAGCTTGAGAGGTGCTGCAAAGAGGAATGGGTGAAACTGCCCAAAGATAGGTGTGCCAAGCTTGTGGCATCATATTCAAAAAGACTTGAGGCTGTAATTGCTGCCAAAGGTGCATCAACAAAGTATTGAGCAAAGGCTGTGAATACTTATGTACATGTGATTTCTCAGGTTTTTTATTTTTAATAAATTTGCAAAAATCTCAAAAAAACTTTTTTCACGTTGTCATTATGGGGTGTTGTGTGTAGAATTTTGAGGAAAAAAATGAATTTAATCCATTTTGGTATAAGGCTGCAACATAACAAAATGTGGAAAAAGTGAAGCGCTGTGAATACTTTCCGGATGCACTGTATCTGCAAAATGTTTTTTTTACCAATTTTCCACAGAATTTTCTTTTCCCCCCAAATAAGTAGCTAATTATTGTATTAGTAAAAGGAATTTCAGTTCAGTTAAGATTAAACAAGGCCCTCTTGCTGCAAGCAACGCTCAGAGCAATAATAGGAAGCGAAGTCCAGCGAATGAATCAAACTTTCAATAAATGCTTGAATTTCAGAGTGTTCGTGCTTGGTAATTGTATTTTCAAGATCTTTCTTTTTTTAAACCAGCATTTTTGTACTATTCATTTATATCCAATTTCTACCTATTTTCTTTTGCTTACAATTTAAAATAGTGACACATATACTTCCAGATGTTTTTCTTAATGAAACCTAAAAAAAATGAAGGGGCCTGATGAGAGGTAGTCAAGGGTAAATAATAAGACATGTCTACACGCACTAAATTGCTACATTGCTAATGCAGAATGGCTACATAAGAACAAAACTGTAGGAGGCAGGGCCACGAAACTCTCAGACTAATAGCGCCATCCACTTTCACCCTATCACATGAGCAAATGTTTTGGCACGTAACACTAAAAAATGAACATCGCTAACATTGCTAACTGTTTAATGGCGACTACTACTGTTCACCTCTCCCTCAGACTCTGGATGGCTTCGTGTTCGTCGTGGCCTCCGATGGCAAAATCATGTACATCTCTGAGACGGCATCGGTCCACCTCGGCCTGTCCCAGGTAAGACCCTCGCGCACCCATAACTGTTTATTCTATCTAAAGCAATGATTTGGAGGCGAAAACACAAGTAAACTTTTATTTATTTTATTCACAAAAGCAGACTGTTGTTCATGTTTGACATAACATTTCAGATAAACCATTGGTAATTAGTAAAGGGCCTCCTTACTAATTACCAATGGATGGGCCTACACACATTCCAAATTGCACATTTTGTGGATGTGGGATGTGAGGTTTTTTGTCTTTGCCTTTTGATTAGTTAGTTGTAGTGTAACTGATCACGACATAACTCTGGAATTGTGTGTGTTTCTGCAGGTGGAACTGACCGGAAACAGCATATTCGAGTACATCCACCCATCAGACCACGACGAGATGACGGCAGTGCTGGGCCTTTGCCAGCCCCCACACCATCACTTCTCCCCAGGTGCTTGAACACTCTCAATCTCCAGGCTCGCGTGCGTGCGTGCCATGGTATATCATGCATACTGTAAGATCTCACAAATTGGCCGGGGGCCTTGTTTTTCTTTTCTCAATGGCATGGAGAACCTTTATTTGAAAGGCCTTTGTTTGCTAATTTCCCATGTTCCCCCGATTAATGGAAACTAATGTAGATATGTGTATGCGTGTAATGTATGTCGTGATAAATTCAGTGTGGTGTACATTTCCACGGTGCTACTTCAATCAGTACAACCGCGTGATATGATGTGTTTTTTCTCAGCATTTATTTGCAACAGAATTGACGTAGTCTTTATTACACATAACCATATGTGTCATTGCTAATGAAAACAGCTTCACTGGACAGATATTGTTAAGTCTGAATGAAGCCTTTTTGTCTGTGAGGTTATGTGTAGCACCTTACAGACCAAAAAGCGGGTCCTGTTGGTCGGCCTGCCGCTGCTCACTTCTATGGAACAATGTAGCCAAACGTTACAGTTGATGACAGTTGAACGAAGTGCCGGTACTTTTTGTCCACATGAGTACCCTGACTTCTTATACCGCCACCGCCTCCTGGTGAGTCAAGGTATGCACCCTAAACACTCACAAACGCTTGTTTTTCTTTCCCCCGTGCATTCCGTGAAGACCTGCCCCACTCTGCCTCTGACTGGGCCAGTGGTTTGTGTAGACACACAGCTAGCGTATACGCAATATTATATTTGTGTACAAATTGTAAATGTATGTCATATTTAAATGAAATGCATACAAAAGTACATTTGAAGTGGGATTACCAAGATATGCGCACAAATATAAATAAACCCAAGACACATGCGATGATCGCGTCATGCAGCTGCTGAATTGAGGGTACTGACACCTTTTTTTTGGTCCAATTCAGGGCTTGCAGCGAGGGTTGAAAGAAAAGATGTTTTGCGTGTTCGGCATATGCTGCTCCTGATCTTGTGAGCCCTGGGATTTATCCCAGTCCACGTCTGCGTCTAGTCACGTAGCTTTTGGAAAGGATTACGGCTGTATTCCAGACCAACATTCAGCTGTGCTGGAGGTGCTGAACAGCGGAGTGCTTCTGACTTCTGTTTTGCGTTAGGGTTGTGGAGGCAACGGGGTGCTGCAGAGTAATCCAGGTTAGGGTTAGGAAAAAAAGGCATAATATGAGATAATCTTAGGAATAAGAAGTGTTGCTGGTATTGCATTGTAAAAGCACAATATACTGTAACGTGTGAGTAATGCCTCCGTGATGTGTGTTTGTGTGACAGAGTATGAAATCGAGCGCTCCTTCTTCTTGAGGATGAAGTGTGTTCTTGCTAAGCGGAATGCGGGACTTACATGTGGTGGATATAAGGTAGGTGCAGCCACTGGTTTATTATTTGCTTCGACACACAAATAATGACTTTAGTAACCTAGGGGTCTGGAAGTGATTACATTTCGTTAAGTGACACATAAACAAGTCATCTGGTCATCTCAGGGTATGGTCCTTATGAAGCAGCAGCAACTGGAGGTGTCCTGCATTTAGATGATGGCTTCCTGTGGTTTCTGGCTGCATAGTGACCAACCATTAGCTGGTTTCAAATTTTTGGAAATTCAGGAATGTTCAGTTGCCCCTCGTTGAAATTAGAGCTGCTGTCAGATTTTCCGGTTTCCCCCAACCGCTTCAATGAATAGAGACCCTCATAATCATCACAAGCACACAGGTGAGAGAGCAGCCATAGACAGACCACTAGAAAGAAAGAAGATGGAGTGATGTTGTGAAATTCGGCTGGTTTGAGAGCCAGATAGAGAAGTGGATGCATGACGGATGGAGGGAAAATATCTGGCTCTCAATGCTTCAGCTGTATTTAGAATGTGTATCGTCGAACGCCATTCAATCTCTGTACTGATCAGTCTCCCCTGGTCCCAACACAAAAATGGCTAATGTGACAGCTGTCTCCTGACACACAAAATGTCCTTCTGTCATAATATAGATATTGTGAAGTCACAAAAACAGCCCTATTTTACTGCAGAATTCAGAAATCCACCAATCTGGTGGTAGCATGTCCTCTAAAGCAGTGGTTCCCAACCTTCTTCTTAAGGGGCCCCTATTTTATCATCGTATGCACACTGACGACCCCCCCCAGGAAAGTAGCCTACTATTTTGAAATATCTTCATGTATATTTCATTATATTCATTGCATAAAAAATTCATCAGCACAGAACAATTAACTGTTTAATTATCCTAAATAGTGAACTTAATACCTGCAGGACGTTTGTGTAAAACTAGCAATTCTGAATAGACTATTTTCTGTGGATATTGCAATGTATCAGAGGATTTTCCTCCGCGGTCGGGAGCCACTGCTCTAAAGGAGTGATTCCTGCTGCTTGACCACCCATGAACTCAACAAAAGCTAGGCATGCAGTTAGAGGGCTATACTGCTATTTCTTTTTCCACCTGTGGGGGCCCTCTAACAGGTTTTGTTACTTGCAGATACCAAAGGTTGCAATCGGTTATACTTACCAGCTCCTGACTGGGCAGAAAAAGGTGATCAGAGAACAGGGGCACCCCCATCGGGGGTCCTTACTGTCCGACCACTAAAACAGTGGCGGCACAGTGGTGTCAGCCTGAGGCCTGCAGTGGTCCCACAGCATCTATACTGTATAACGCTGTATATGTGTGCTCCAAGCCTGCTTCATCATCGTCACAAGGGGAAAAAAACCTTAACCTGGTCTTCCAACCAAAAGTAGTCATGTCTTTGTCTTTTGTGGGCAACGCTGGGTTCGAATACCTCAGTTTGTGTTAGGAAAGCTAACTGGCTGGACCCCAAAATGCAGACACAAGAATACAGGCGGAGCAGGTTCAGAGTTCTGAAACAATGATTTATTGTTAAATGGAGAAGAGAGAGAGTTCCGGGGGATTCGTAGTGCAGGCTGGATGCCGTGGTGGTTGGAGCAGGCGAGGACCGGGGAGAGAGCTGACAGGGCTGGAGATCCACAGGAACGGAGCGGAGACGAGGAGGAGCAGGCAGGCAGGTGCAGGTGAACCGGGGTCTGGGAGACGAAGAGAGAACAGGCATAAATCACAGAGTACAAGCAGGTTAACTTAAGCACAAGGAGCCACACAAATTACAAATTAGGTAACGGACAATCTGGCGACAAGTGGAGAGCTGAGCTGGTCTTTTTTACTGCAGTGGTGTAGATGGCTTGATTGCATGATCTGAAGCAGGTGTGTGATTGGCGCAGGTGTGTGGACAGGTGAACTGGAGTTCTCCTCGTCTCCGCTCGGTGGCAACTCTCCAAGACAGACAGGGGGAGACAAACACACACACACACACACACAAGGGAGAGAGAGAGAGAGAGAGAGAGAGAGAGAGAGAGAGAAGAAACACAGGGAGACAAACTGGGGATACTGACAGTTTGCTAAATTAGATTGTGATCATGGTTGGATAAGATGGCAGTCCACAGTCCAGGGACAGTTGGTAATATAGCTGTAGTTGCATAATGGTAGCAGCTGCATAGTGCAAGGACCACTGAGCAACAACAGTTCAAATCCCATTCCTTCGGACGTACGAATGCGTAATGACATCGGCATCATGCTATTGTTTCCCCAGGTTATCCACTGCAGCGGCTACCTGAAAGTGCGCCAGTACATGATGGACATGGCACTGTACGAATCCTGTTACCAGACTGTGGGTCTGGTGGCAGTAGGTCACTCCCTGCCCCCCAGTGGTATCACCGAGATCAAACTCCACAGCAACATGTTCATGTTCCGGGCCAGCCTGGACTTTAAACTCATTTTCTTGGACACAAGGTAGGAGAGGCTGTGGCGTAGGCGAATGGATAGATGAAAGCTGTGATATCATGATTATCTTGATGGTCCCTGTATGGAATATAAAATCTTGAAAACCATCACAAATAATCAACAGAAAAAAATAATAATTTGTCATTACAAATAGAGTGCTGCAAGAAAGAGTTCTAAAACCCGGAAATGGATTTTTACACTTCCGGTTCCCTCGTCTCAAAATCAGTGGGTTTTTTGAATGGGCTTTTTGGTTAGATGCTTGAAATAAGAGAGAGTTCAACGCTTGTGAATTTTGAAGGTTTTACACATCTTAAAAAAAGGCGACCACTGACAAGCGGCTAAATCAGACTGCAGAGGTCGTCGAGGACATTAAACGTCTCATGCCGAACACCGAAAGTCTATCTAATCTACTCACTAGTCCACCTTTACAGCCTCGTTGTGTTTATACTCTATCTGTCTATATATCTATATCTATCTATACTCTCTTAAAAATTAAGCTTAGTGGTGGTGACGTTGAAGTAATGCGGCCGTGGTGTACTTCGTTCATATTCTGGCGATTCCATTTACGCTTCAAAAATCACAAAAGTGGAGTTCATTAGCGAAGATTATCTCGCTGAACAAAACGTGTCGGCATCCTAAACTTTTGTTTTGCCACAGAGCTTATTTTCTGCAATAATCCCAAACCCCATGCAAAAATTCAGTTGGCTTTTTGTCTAGGGAACCAGGGCGATACTGACTCCCGGGTTGGTGTACAAAAATACGTCATCCCTGCAGCACTCTATAGACCCTTGCAATAACACATGCGTAAGATAACATGTTATAAGGATTAAGGATTGCTAACTGAACATTATGATGAATTTGAGCACACCGATGTCCAAATCAACCCCTGACTGTTAGCTTGTGCCCTCTCTCCTGTGTCCTGGGGCCAGGGTGGCAGAACTGACAGGCTATGAACCTCAGGACCTGATAGAGAAGACTCTCTACCACCACGTCCACACCTGTGATGTTTTCCATCTACGCTATGCTCACCATTTATGTGAGTCCTCAGAATCATTCGTCAGACACAAGGGCGGGGTTGGGGAGGTTAAGTAAGTAGAGTGACAAGTAAGTTAAGTTACAAATCAACAAGATGGACCAGGACACAGATGCACCTGGATCAGTGGATGTGGAGAATAAGTGGATTTTCTTTCCAAATGGTGCTTTTTTTTTATCACTTTGCTTTAGTTTAGCAATGTTTGGGAACTGAGGACAACTTCTGGGTGGAGAGGATATGACAGGATTTAATGAGCAAAATAATTGGCAGAAAAGATTGATTGAGGGGAAAAAAAGATGCAAAAACAACTCAATACTACCTGCAGGAGTCTTACCAGGAGTTGGTAGACACCAAAAACAGGGCTAAAAGAGAATGAATACTGGACTTACAAAAGGTTCAAAGTTATGGTCAGTTGAGAAATTTCTGCTTTGAAGGGTGGATGCACAACGCTGGTTACTTTTTTTTCTGTCTTTGATCCTGATCTTTGTGTTCCCCGTAGTACTGTTGAAGGGGCAGGTCACCACTAAGTACTACCGCATGCTATCAAAGCATGGAGGCTGGGTGTGGGTGCAGAGCTACGCCACCATCATCCACAACAGCCGCTCCTCCAGACCTCACTGTATCGTCAGCGTGAACTACGTCCTCACGTGAGTCGGCACCCCCCCCAACCCCCGTAATTTTCCAGTACAGAGATGCATAGCGTGAGCCTGTCTGTTTGCACACAGTGACATCGAGTGCAAGGAGCTGCAGTTATCTGAAGACCAGAGTCGGGCCCCTAAGTCTGGTCTCAGTCACACTTCCTCTCAGGACCACGGCAAACAACTCAGAACCAAAGCAGTCAAGATGAAGACCAAACTCAGAGCAGCTCCCTATTCTGAGGTGAGACTTCAGAGTTTTGTACCCCCACACACTGTGCAGGGAAATCTGGTACTGAAAAGATCTAATGTCTGACTGTTGAAGCCTCATATTAGCTTCAGCTGAACTTTGGGATGATTTTGACTGTAGGCTTTTGTCCACAAAATGGGAACCTATCCTTTAATTTTTTTCCTCCCCGCTTCCACTCTTGATGCTAAGCTAGGTTTTCCATCTGACTGATGCATTATATCCCAAAATGTCAGACTGTTCCTTTAATAGACTATAGTAGACTACAGACCCCTTTTCTGTAAGTAAATATTATGATGTTTTTTGTGGGCGGAGCTTAGGTGGAGGCAGAATAATTCCCTGAACACGATAGCTAATGTCAGGTAGCTAAGTTTTGGAGGCTTGTTTTTTCTTCAACAATGGTCTGATGAGAGTTGACAAGAGCAACCCAACTCCAGCAAAACTCTCATGATTTCATTCCGACATTGGAAGTTTGTTCGAATGATGATCCAGTGGGAAAGCCAGTTAATATAACGTTTCGCCATGGATGTCTGTTACAAAAGTACACAAAATACATGTGTAGTTGCAGCAGTAACCTTCTCTATGCTGTTGTGTGTTTGTTTATGGATAGGCCAGTAGCCTCTTCCAGCCAGACCGCTCGAGCTGCTCCGTACAGAGGGGGCTGTGGAAGGAGAGATCCCCGTACCCGGTGACCCCCGGCAAGGAGAAGAGCCCCAGCTTGAGCCCAGAGGCAGGCCAGGTGTCCTGCATTCCCACTTACAATCTGACCCTCCACTATCCCTACAACCGCCGGCATCTGGAGGCTCAGAGCCAGCTTCCTAGCTCAGGTCCCTCCCCTCCCCTCCCTCTGGCTCAGCAGATCATTGGCTCCCTGCACACCAGAGGGCCCGTTGGATGGAACATCAGCAGCCCCCCAACATCCAACAAATACACAGGTACACTCTTTATTCACACTTTATTTGTGTATTCTTTTGTGATTAATTGGGATAATGATAACATACTACAAGACTTTGCTCTCTCCTATGATCAGAGATAGATAATAGAAAATAGAATAGAAAAATAGAATAGAAAAGCAAGACCATATCTGCGTATATCTCTGCATCCATCACAACATCTGAGGAAAATGTGGAGGGATTAAACACCGGCTGTGATCCCGGCCACACAGACCCTCTCTGCCCAGTATCCTGCCAGCCAATGTACAGGTGTTGGATCATAAACTGGACTACCTCTGTGCCCGCATCAGTTCAGGAACCGTAATGTCCTTTGTTTCATCAAAACTTGGCTAAATCCTGGAAAACCGGACAGCGCCATTCAACCAGGTGACCCTTTTTCTGTATATACCGATCTGAAAGAACAGGAGTCCGGTGAAAAAGTAAGGCTTTATGGTGAACAAAGATTGGTGTGACAATCTGAATATTAAAATGCTATCCTGTTCCTGCTCGTCTGATCCGGAGTTATTGTCAATCAAATGCAGACCGCACTTTCTACCAAAGGAATCGATATTATCACAGTGGTCTACATCCCACCACAGGCGAGTACTGAAGCTGCTCTTGTCAGATCTTGACTTGAACTGTTCACAGACCGGTAATCCTGATGCTGGCCTTAGGGAAGAGTGACCACGCGGCCAACTTGCTGAGGTCAAAGTATGTAAACGAACAACAAACAACAACAATGCATATCCCCCTCAGGAAACTGTCAGGCCAATCAGAGGCCACCAACATCAATGGATTCACTGAGTCCGTAGTGGATTCAACCTTAAGGGTTCCCATCAACATACTCACTGCACCACCATGCTGGTCATATATTGTGATTGTGCCAAATAGAACTACTTTGGGCTCGTCCGGGATTTGAATCCGGGACCTCCCGCACCCGAAGCGAGAATCATACCCTTAGACCAACGAGCCACACATTTGTGAGAAAACAGAAGCAACTCCATCCAATATGACAGTTAGCATTCCAAAACCCGAAGCCATGAATTACCAATTACCCTAAACACAGTGGGCCTCAAACTATGTCCTGACCAACTAGCACTGGTGTTCAAATGATGATGATTCAGCCTGTCCATGGCTCAGTCCGTCAGACCCACATGCTTCGAGAAGTCCACCGTCATTCCTGTTCCCAAGAAAACAAGACCAGCCTGCCTGAATGTGGTACTAACTTCTGTGATGATGTATTCAAAGGCTATCCAGCACACTGGACCCACTATCAGTCCCAACTGATCAATGGAAGACGCCATAGCACACATCCTCCACACCACCTTATCTCACCTAGACAAGAAAGGAAGCTATGTGTGATTGCTGTTCCTTGACTACAATTCAGCATTTAACACTGTAGTTCCCTCCAGACTTCTTGCAAAGCTCAAATGCCTGGGATTAAAATGGACTTCACTTATATAGCGCTTTTCAGCCTTAACAGTTCCCAAAGCACTTTAAAGATTAGGTTTCATTCACACACCGACGGAGACCGAGCTGCCATGCAAGGTGCTGGCCTCCATCGGGAGCAACTTAGGGTTCAGTGTCTTAGTCAAGGACACTTCGACATGTGGATGCCAATGGGGATCAAACCCCTATTCCGCTCTACCCTGCTTTACCTCCCTTGCCGCAGTGCTAACCATATAATTTGAGGTATTTAGAGAAGGAAAGATTCCCGTTATCCCTGAAAGAAAGTCGTGTTGATATTGCAGCCAAACAGTACACTGGTTGGTCCCGCTTACATTAGTTAAGTCTTTACTGGTTGTATTTGAGACCTTTTTGACAGAATTGATCATTGATCATTAATCGACTACTTTTTGGGAGTGGCTGATGACTACTAAAATGCAACAGTCGTGAATGCCCTACACCACACAAGTAAAAATACTAACCCTAACCCTCTTTCAGCAGACGTTCTGGTGTAATTCCAGCTTCTGAATATTGTTTTCCTCATCAGGCCCCGTGCTGGCTGCTGACCGTAGGTACCCTGATGAGATCTACCATGATTGTTCCAGCAGCACAAATCCCCATTCTACCAGCAGGCTGAAGGAAGAACCCTATGAACATTACACACTTGTCCACAGCGAGGTGTCTAAGGTGTGCCCACACCCCCGTCCTTATGCCACCAAGGACAGTAAGCCTTTAAGCCAGGACGTTCAACATAACATGAGTGGTGCTGAGGGACCTCGAGGTGACTGGGCCCTGGGCTGCCCTTTGCTCAGCGGCCTGGTACTTGGTAAAGGTGAGCAGGGTGGCTCGCTGCACAGCACGGGCCAGCCTCTCCCGGTGCAGATGGCGCTGGAGCAGAGGAGGAGGCTGTGCATGATGGAGGTTCCCTACAGCCACCCAGCTGCAGGATATGCGCAACCTGCTGACGGCCACCTGCAGCCCAGGTCTGCTGCGGAGGACAGGAGAATGTTGACAGGTATGGGGGTTGGGGTGGGACTTCCAGCCCAAGCTCCACACATGCCTTTGAACTTTCACAAAGTCTTGGGCAAACACGGTTCTATTAAAGCCCCTCCTCTTACCACACTTAGCCATATAACGGATGGCCACACTAACCACGGCACAGCCTCTTACAGCTGCAACAGCCAGAGCCCCAGCTCCAGCTCGTCCCCGGAGAGCCACAGAGAGATCCCGCATTACATCGGCACATCTGTCATTATCACAAACTAGAGGTGACCCAGGAGAGAAGCTCAGGAGACTCTTAGGCCATAACTCGGACTCCTTCAAAGACTCCAGCCTAGGTATTTTTTCTTCTCTTCTTTTGCACTCCTGCAGGACAGCTTGACATGCAAATAGGACATTACGGCTGTAAGCCCACCCCCTCCCCCACCATGTTGTCTGTCATATAAAAGATCAACCATAACATGTTCTATAGAATATACAGTTTATGCAATACAGCTTTTGCAGGAATCTTATTAAGCTTTCTTTTTGTTATTATTCAACCCAAACCCAACAGATGTGTAACAGACTTGCCACTCCTGTACTAGACCTAGCATGAGCAGAGATGAACACCCCATTTTATTTAACACACGCAAACTAAATTCAGGCAGGATTTTTTGTTTAAAATGCACTATTTATTCAATATTATATATTTATTGCATAACTTAAATCACTTAATCAGGCATTAACACACTCAAAATAAGGTGCAATAGAGTGGGCAGCCAAGGGAGTTTTTAGCATAATGTAAGATAGCCGCCCCTAGAAGCTGAAACGTTCACTACACTCAGGTTGGCATCACATCTATGGTGGCCACCATGTGGGGGGGGGGGGGGGGGGGGGGATGACCCTGCACTCTAAACTGTTTCTAACCTGTCTGATCGTCTGGCTCATAGACTGTACGTAAAGATGGACGACATGACAGCTTCCCCTGAAAGTGAAGCCAAAACATCTTGATCGTCCCCACCTAGTGGCTGGCTGCAGTATAGGTCATAAGCCCCGCCCCCCTCCATGTTAGCGGATGGGACATGGGCCAAACTAAAACATCAAAGAACACGTTAAATACATTTTTCCCAAAGATGGTTTATGTCATTTTAGGTAGTTCTTATCGCGCTGATGTTTGTTCGAGGGTTCATTTTTCTAAACAGTTTGGTTCTAATTAGTTATTTGATGCTGTAAAAACGGGGTGAAACATCATGTAAGCGGAGACGCGTCGGCCATCTTTATATACAGTCTATGGTCTGGCTGCTCAAGCTTCATATTCTGTTGGAATTTTTCTTTTTTTCGAGCGTAGTTTCATTCCCAGCTCTAAACAATCATTTGGTGAGTACAACATCATCTTAACCGCTAGAGCCGAGAGCTATTGAAATAAAAAATAAAAGTTGTAATAGACTGTGATTTCCCTTTAACGTAAGCACTTTTGTTCCCCCCTTGTTTCCCGTCTTTGTGCTTTGCCAAGCTAATCAGCTGCTGACGAGTAGCTTCACGCTTGCCCATACAGACTCTCTCATCTAACTTGAATAACTATACCTTTAAATAATCCTACTTTATAAGGAGGGTGTAATCAATCAACAATATAGTAGATGCTGCCAATTAAGCGAAAGCCCTTGTGATATCAGAGTGCCACGTCATTAGCCAGCTTTATACCAAAGTGTCATCAAGATTTGTAATTTGCCAAAAACAACACAAATAAAATGACCAAACCAATGACATGTCCCTTGTATCCTTTGACTTATTATTTTTTATTATCTTCTGCAAAAATGACACAAACCTCTGGCACAGCTACAATGCTTCAGTGCGTGGGGGGTAAAAACAAAGTGGCAGATACAACATTGTCAGGTTATGAATCTGTGTCAACGTATGACCACCTTTATAAAACGGAAAACAAGGATTGGCTCCCGCGCCAGTTCAAGGAGACCCGAGTGGTTCTTTATCTCTGTTGTTGGAAAAAAATAAAAGCAATTTTTTAAGGTCCGGCTACTAAACGGTGGTGAAGAATTAACCTCTAATCTCAATTTGTAAGGCAATTTAAAGGGATTAAATGTTAAATTTGATGGTAATTAAGGTGGATTTGGCTTCATCTCCTTTCTTGTGTTCAGTTTGCCATGAGTCTTTCGTACAACTTTTTTTGTAACAAGGTGCAATTGTTGAAATAAAAATATATATTGCACTTAAAGGGTAAACTAACTGCGCCCCTCCCAGTGTCTTAAAAAAGGAGTGAGGAAGCAACGGATGGATTGTGATGCAGGAGTTGTGTGGACGCCGAATCAATTTGAAACTAGAATTACAGCAGGTTGTATGCCCCCGCCATCCGGTCAAGTTGCAGTTCAGTCTGAAGTCTTTAAGATCAATTTGTAATTTTTACATGTTTTTTTTGTTGTTGTTCAAAATCAGTGTCAAATCCAGTGGTGGAAGATCCTTTACTTAAAGGGGACCTATTCTGCTCATTTCCAGCTGTATATTTTCATTTTGTGACTCCACTAAAGTAGCTTTGCATGATTCACAGTTCAAAAAAGTCCTAATTTATCTTCTACTGGCCCCTCAGTTCACCCTCTGTCTGAAACAAGCCGTTTTCAGCTCCTGTGTCTTTAAGCCCCCCTCCCCCCCAAAGGCCCACTTTCTTCTGATTGGCCGGCCAAGTTCCTGAAGTCTTTGTAAGTATTTCCAAAGGCAAACTGTGAACCTAACATTACTCAGCAACTTTGACATAAACATAAACACCTCGTCTGTGATTGGAGCAGAGATACCATATAAGGACATCCGTGCCTGTCTGACATCAGATAGACCCGGTGGTTGAAAAATCTGAAACGGAGTGTTCAGAGCAGTCTGAAGCCTGAGCTTTTGGCTCACGGGGATTACTGTTACATACGTTTGCCTCTTTATTTGGCAACTTTGGCAACGTTTAGTATGAATGTCCGACATTGTAACATTATAAATATGACAGAAAATAAGGAAAAGCATAAGAGGTCCTCTTTAAATAAACGTACTAATAAAACGCTGTGAAAAAACTCCACTGCTATTAAAAGTCTTGAATTCAAAACCTTATTTACTAAGTAAATGTATATAAACATTATCAGCAAAATGTACTTCAAATATTAGTAGTAGTAGTAGAAAAGTGGTCTCATGTCAGTGTTTTACTTTCATATATGTTTTTGGATTCATATTTCTGCTGCATTAATGTGTATGTTGCATTGTACTGCTGTGGATGTTTAATGTTGTGCTAACTACATCAGACACTGTTGAGTAGTTCAATCCACATCAGCGGGTCATATTCTATAAGATCGGGGGGGATTTAGATGATTTTTTTTAAGGTTTTCGCTGGACAGGACGGGTGTGAAAATGTGTAATCTGTAAAGCAACTAGTGACTAAAGCTGTCAGATAAATGGAGTGGAGTAAAAAGGACAATATTTGCCTCTGAGATGTGGTGGAGTACATGTATGAGGTAGCATAAAATGGAAATACTCAAGTACAGTACCAGTGAATCGAATTTGTACATGAGCACAGCACAGTACAGTTTAAAGCTGGATTCATGTGCACAAATACTACATGACACTAGTGTCATTGGAATTGGTATGCCTGAAACCTTCAAACGAATCTGGACAGAGTGAAAATAGGGTTTCTTACAGTATTTCACAGGGAACCATTCCTGGTCCGAACAGGCTCGCCACACCACAGTACATACTCTTAACTGTGATGACCCTCCATATTGACGTGGGGCGTCTGAGATGCGGGGGGGGGGGGGGGACTGAGGTTGGAATGAGGCACGGGGCTGCATCCAGTTCCCTCTGCCACCGGGAGGCCATGGTTATGGAAGACAAATTAAGTGTCGTCAAGTCGCTGAGAAAAATAATCCCCCCCACAGATATATACTTTTTGGTTCAAGGTGGCTGCTCCCAAGTGAACTCTCTGAGCTGTGTTTAGACATGTGCAATGTCATCTGGTAATTGTAAGGGAGAACCATGCTTTCCTCCACGGTGCCCTTCCATGGCCACCATTGTTCGCTTATTTTGAGATATTTAAGCCTTTTTCTCACTTTCTTGTTTCATTTGAAGTACTCTGAACACCCCCCCCCCCCCCCCCCCCCGCGGAGTGGGCATGTTTGTTATTACAATATATGTTGACCTATTAAATTCTGCCTAATGGCCACATATATCCCATGTGGGGACATACTGTTCAGCCCCCATATAATCTCATAGCGTAACAACTCAAAACGTACCAACTTCTTACATTATGCACAAAACAGTTATTCGCTCAACATTTTTATTACATTATTACATCAGTTTTCTTTTTAATTACATTATGCACACTTATTACACTATCTAACAATTATTACATCATGACTTTCTAAAAAAAAAAAAAAAAAAACCATAACAAAAAAAACCCCCCATCCATTTCAGACCCTCCATGAGCTTTTTCTGAAGTGCTACACTAAAAGGGCAGAATGTCACCAAGATATCTCATCACCACCATCATGTAAATACCCTGTGGATTTCGCTCTAAATTAGTTTTAACTAATTTTATTTGGCTGTATGCAACACAAGTCCTGGTCAACTCCTCATGTTATCATGTTGTTATATACGGTTCATTTGTAAATCATGTGATATCGGCAAACTCTGGCAATTTTTTTTGAAATGTAAAAAAACAAACAAAAAAACACCAGTCCAAACACAACAAAAAATGTCTGCAATGATACGTTTAATGTACATAACGTGCTGTTCGGTGACCTGAATATTCTGACTGATATTGTTCTTGGTAAGTGACAGCTTACTTTAATACCTTTTTCCTCTCGATTTCTTTCAATATCCCTCCTACAGTTTGGACCTGGCTATGGGTTGTTTTTTTTTTTTTCCAACAAACAGGAAATGGACGTCTTCAGCGTCACCTAAAATCGTGCAACAGGCACAAGTCTTGTCTCGTCACAGAGACCCGGTAAACCTGCCTGTTTCTACACCGGATGGTTACGGCTTTTGGTTAAACTCTGCGGTAGTTTTGTCATTAGACAACACATTTGGAATTTAGATTTCGTACCAAGCGTTAACAGAAAAGGAACAATTTACGAAACCTGAACTACTTCTTTTTATTTTTTTATTAAAATTTTAATTATAGCTATGCTGCAGTAACCCCCCCCCCCCCCATGTTGGAGATGAGCCTGTCTGAACTCCTTTCCTAAAGCTTTCTGTCAGTTATAATACAAAATGCAATTGGACAGTCACACAAAATGTTACAGGAACCTTGCGCCTGTAAAACCTAATGCAATCCGATATAACAGCTCAGCCGTGAACTCTACCTTTACACAGTTTTGAGAGGTATTCATTTAACTGTATGTTTATTATTGACGTTGTAGTTTGGATTGATGTTGAACTGGACAGCATTATATATATATATATATATATATATATATAAGTGTGTAAATCACTGTTCAAGTGTCTTGGACGATGTGCTGTTTTTTTTTTGATGTGCTGTTTAAATCTAAAAGCTACCATTTTTTTTCCTTTATTTTATTTAATTGCATTTTAGATACTAGGACACATCACGATGTCATTTTTTTTCCTTTGGTAATCAAGATTTTGCAGACCGCCAAGTGACCAGGTGAATGAACTGAAAGCTGGTTCGTTTGAAGAAATGAACGCCATATTTCTGTGGAAATCTTTATTTTGCTGAAATTAGCAACAGGAAAAATATTCTCATGGAACAGTGAAATCAGGTCAGATGTTCAGACGGGGGGGGGGGGGGGGGGGGGTTACAAGATTTATTAAGTCGTTAGATAATGGTTCGAATTGGTGGTCCCAAACCCACAGGTCTTCCAACAAACTACCCCAACAGGTTAACACAAGGAGAAGCGAACCGATAGTAGTAACATATTTAGTGACGTATTAATCAATCAGAAAACCTGCATACATTTATATGGGTGAATCATTTTTCTCAGTTATTGGTTGAATGTGTTGAAAGGGAAAACCCATTCTGTATTCAGCTCCAGTTTGGTCCTAACGCTGCTTGGTGACCACCAGGTTCTTCAGCATGTCGAAGGAGTTCCCATCAGGCTCCACTGAGACCACGCCCTGCTCCTTGCTGTGCACTTGAAGGAAGCCATTGTGGTCCAGGCCCACCACCTCAGCCTCTGGCCCATCCTCGCTCCAGAGACGCACCCGGGTCCCGCTGAGGTCAGAGCACAGAGAGCCACTGTCACGATTCTACTTCGGGACGTTATTATGGGCGTTATTATACCCTCATGAACAAAGACCCCTCCCATATAACCCCGACTCTGATGCCATGTGTGTCATCTGTTTCACAGCCTCGACTCCGCCATTCCTTGTCCTTGCACATTATGTTCACTGTATCCAAATACTTATGTACACTATGCACCTATTTATCAGAACCACCAACTGCACTGCACTAATCTCTTAACAGGCCAGGTGGCTATGGAAGATTTAAAATGCCTAACTAGTGTGCAAAGATACAGGGGCCATGACGCATACTTTGTCTTTGCAGGTTCATGACTGAAAGTTATTTATACATAATAATAATAATCTTTTTTGGCATTTCAATATGCTGTGCATATGGAAGATTTGAAATGTCTCAATAAAAACAAATCAAACAAATAAATAAAGTGAAATACATGCATTTCATGAATGCATTTACTTTGTCTTTAATACCCGAATTAAATGGTTTTCAATAAAGAAATACAATACAAGGTTATATGTTTTTCTTTTCTCTTTTCTTCATGTTAAAAGAAGTATTATTTCGCTTTTTGTCTTTAATAACTGAATTCGTGAATTTTCTATGCCATAATCTGTCTAAATAATTGCAATATGATATTTTTTTGCATATTGTTCAGCCCTAATGCACGTCACCAACCCTGTCTCCTAGAATTTACGTTTATATACATATACAACTAAATACGTTTTGATTTTCATAAAATGCATTCACAAAAAGGAAATACAAGTATTGTATTTCACTTTATTTTGTTTGATTTGTTTTTATTTAGACATTTCGAATCTTCCAAAAACATGGCACAGAAGCTTCACTTCCCTGTAAATTCAGTTGTATGTTTTTGTGTATTTATGTGCATAATATTTCTACATATTAAACTGTTATAATTACAATTTTAATTATTGTCTTAGTTACCTATTTTTTCTTTTTTTTTTTTGGATCCTGTTTTCTAGTTTCTATATTACTGAACTGACCAGGGATGCACTGATTCGATTTTCCAGACGGTTGTCAGCGCTGATACTGACCTTACGCGGACTGAGTATCATTCAGACGTGCCGATCCATATTTAAAAACTGTTTTCTTAATCGGTGTCATTATAATATGCAGTGTTGCCGTCAGTCACGGCAGGCTGCAGACTCAGTAGCGTGCCTCAGCCTCAGGTTACCTTACATAAACATGATTCCAATGACTTTAAATTTGGGAAAAAGAGAGCATTGGTACAGCATCGGTACTTGGTATCAGCAGATATCCTGAGCAATTCAGTTGGATCGGTGCATCCCTACTACAGACAGCTTCACCAAAACAAAGCCCTTGTGCGCATGTCCCAGCTGAATGTCTTGGGGTGTCTCGCCATGCTCACCTGTGAAGCCATCTCTTGTAGTAGGTGGGCAGGACGGCATCTGGGCCTCCTTGTTGGAAGCCACTGATGAGGGCCTCCAGGCAGGTGACGGTCCGAGCGATGAGCTGGGCGCAGCTGAGTGGCTGCAGCCTGCAGCTATGCTGCATGTTGTGCTGCTGGATCAGGTCATTGATGCACACCGTTGGGTTGCTGTTTGTCACGTTGAACCCACAGCCTGTAGGACACATCATGTTCGAGAAATAGTACAATGCCGTTTTCAGCAAACGACAAGAGACTGTACTTCAATGGTGTTTGTTGGATAATGTGTTGCAAGTATTATTACTACTGGTGACTAATTAGTTGTCCCACCCCTTATTATTAAAAATTATTATTACATTACACACTGAAATCATCATAATGAAGATGACCTATGTGTAATTAGGAGTGACATGCGATTTAAGGTTAAATGCGAGATGATGCAAGGCGTTACTTTTGGACTCTCAATAATTCATATTTGCTAACATTAGCTGAATGTAAAGTGTCTTTTCTAGACTTTTATAAAGGCGGATTATTCGGATTGGTGTATCAGAGACTGGCCCCAATAGTTTTTGTGAAAACAAAAACAAAAAACCACAAAGAATGCGCAATATTTTGGTGTAAGAATGAATGGTAAATCGTCGTGAGCAGAGCTCGGACCCTCCACCCCTCTTTGGGGCCACACCCCGTCGCCGTACTTACATGATTAAAAGTTTAAAACGGGCGACGGCAAGTGGGATTTTATCTGGGTGAATGGGCATTTTGATAGCTCGCACAGGTCTTCAGGCCGTTGCAGATTTTGTAATGAACACACAGAAAAAGATAAGAGTGCTCCAACAAGAACCAGTTAAGATACAGCGAGAGTACGAAGGTCTCCATCACAGATTGGACTCTTTGCAGGTGGAAAGGATCCACGGTGGAGGATAGCTAGCTTGGTGCGCATTCATAACTTGCTGTAGCTTTCCCATTTTCAACACCACAATTGCAAAATCTACATCAACGCGCTCGGCAGACTCTTGCGGTTTTGACGGTATCGTTATTTTGGGGATTGTCTCTCAAGCTAGAAGCAGGGGGTTTGACATGTTGCTGCGGGAGAGCTTCATTTGCATGTTTTGGTGTGTAGGAGTCGCTGGGATTAACAATGCCAATGTTGAATTATTTACTTGAACTTTCAAAATAAAATTTAAAAAATACAAATCATAAATGTTCCAAAAGGGTTCGCTATCTTTTTTTGTGCACTGTATTACATATCGACAATTTCTTCTTCATTTTGAGTGGCGCTCCCGGGCAAGCGGCGCCCTTGCGTCCGGGCGCTCGGACTGCTCGACCCTCTCAGTCCCACGTACACGCCGGCTCCTCTCACGGAGGACGGCGACTCCGAGGCTGCTCTAGTTATTAGCTTGTCTTGCACCCTTGGCTCAATTCACTATGAGCTGGCACAAGCTAAAGAAACGAGACTTCAGTCCAATCGTGCGAAGGAATGATTCATGTTGAAATGTGAGCGGAAAAAAAAGAAAAGAAAAGAGAACTGTCAGTTAAAGCCTCCAGTCTCACTAGCTGTGATAAAGGGGGAGGTTGTTACCTATGAGCAGATGAAAGGTTGATCCTATTACGGTGGAAGTCACCAGTACTCCCCCGAGCTTCATTAGGTTACTGTAGTAGATGTCATTGGGCCACTTCACCCTCAGGTCTATATCCTGATGAAGGTTGAAATATGTTCAAACATCATCAATTAACATAACACATTTTCATTCTATACCCAATGCGCTGACATTTAATATACTACTATATATGGACCAAATCTCAGAATATGTGTAGGCTAATATATATCCGATAATCTTTGAGTGTTGAGGAAGCTGGTACAGGATAGCGTGTAGGCTCATACCTGGTATCCAGGAAGTGTGCGAACAGCCTCCACCACCGCCAGAGCAGCCAGATGCTGCAGAAAGGGAATCCTCTGTCCGAGCCAGGAGCTCAGCTCAACCTGGACCGTCAGAGTGAACATGGCACAGCCCAGTGGGCTGATCCAGGCGTTCCTGCCCCGACCTGCAGCAGCAGCAAACACAGGTAACATACAAGGGGGGCGCTAAGTTGTACCAAACACATATGACAGTACTTCTGACAAAGATGAATGTGTATGTGTGAATGCTGCGTATATGCAGGTTCACAGTGTGCTGGAGCACTGACCTCTGCCCTGGCTTTGTCGGGCAGCTACCGCTATTAAACCCACATCCTTTGGTAAGTGCGGACTCAGCCTGAAGGGAGACAAGAATGATGAGCACAGAGATGTTAAAACCTACTTCAAAGTTAGTTAAACCTAGTTAAAGTGATATTGTTTATCACACCTGTAGTTGGTGCTTTAGCCTCATTGTTACTGTTGCCCTTCTTACTTCTATTTGTGAGACCCATCTAACTATAAAGGAAGGGAATCTCCCTAAGTATGTAGGCCTTTGGTTATGTCGACAGCCCCTCATCCGATCAACTCCACACTGACCCAAGGTACACACTGGGTACTGGATTGAGAGAGGGCCCCTATTAATTGTAACGCCAAATGGCATACTGGGTGCAGCCTGCTCTACGACACCCCCTACAGTACATTAAGGAGCAGGTGAAGAAAGAGGGTCTGCCAGTTTGTTTTCGCAGAACTCAAACATTTCAAGCAATCAGCAATGTAATTTTAGGAATGAATACTTTCTGTTCCCGGAAATAGTCTGGACCCAAATAGCTAAATAGCTAACGTTAGCTGTTAGCGATGACAGCAGCCACTTGATTATCTCATGTTCGCTATCAATTGTGTCCAGGGCATCATCATTCAATCTCTTGAGATCAACAGGACATATTTGTTGCAGTGCGTTACTACCGCCAATAGCAAAACGGTCTGGTCCCAAGTAGCTAGCTGTTTAGCAGGGACTGCCCATTGCTCTGACAGCCCATTATTCCAAAACCCCAATAGTCCGAAAGATTTCCCAGTGGACCGAGAGCCGAGTAGTCCGACAGCCTGGGATCCCGAAAACAACTGCATTTGTCAATGTCACTGGCTCAACATTGCCAGGAAGGACCAGTGCCTTACAGAGAAGTTCCACAAGCCTCCGCTGGCTTCAAACTGCTTTTTGGTCATGAGGTTAGGGGTCCTTTAACTCCCCTAAAAAAGGAAATCCGGGAGACACACCAGGCGAGTAAAGAACCTGTTAATGTTGTCGCCTCACGTTCCTCAGATGAGAAGAGAAGCTTGTCCAGAGAGATGGGCTTTAACCCTGGCCAGAAAATGCTGGTGACGCTGCCCACAAAAGGGAGAGCAAACTGTCGGCCAAGTGACAGAGGGCCATTTGAGGTATTCCAAAAATACTAGGCTATCCACCTATGAAATCCCTAGGGCAGGTAAAGGTCACTCAGGTCCTACAGGTAAATAAACTTGCCAGCTACGGTTGTCATCATAGCCAGTAAAGATGGTCACTGACTAAAACTTTCACTCCTATAGTTTAAGATGGTAAATAACGTTCCTGAAAGTTACAGTTGAAAGCGCAGTTGTATTGCCAGGCCTCGTCCTGCGAGGTTGTAATTTTTAGCACAGTGTGTCCGTCAGAGTTTCATCAATGCTAATTTGAAAGCTGGGGGTTGTGTTACTACCAGAAATCAAAAAAAAAAAGTGTTTGCACATTCTCTCATCTCCAAATGTAATTAAAGCTGATCCAGTGACCCAAAGGAAACGGCCCCTATATTGGCTAGTGAACAAAGATTGTGAGAAGCTGCCAAAGCAAGAGAGCGGGGCCTCTCCGCTATTGTGATGCAAAGCTGGTCGGTGGTAAAATCAGCTTAAGCGCAGTCCCAGTGTGAGGGTTGCTCCCGACTTGTTTGTAACAGACTTCTCTAAGAACTGTTTGTCAAAGGGATAGATGGACAGCTCAATCTAGATTCTGAGCTCGGGGAGTTTGGACGTGACAGGATATTGACGAAATTAGCGACCATCGATTATGAGAAGCTGTATCACAATTTTTCCACATTTGTCTTTAAACATTAGTCAGGTGCCCATGTGTGCTGTGTTCATGCTGGCCATCAGTAACATCCCTTTCCTAATGCCCTTGCAATGAAAGACATGGGAGACAAAGTCCAGTCATCCTTTCCGTGCAAAAACGTATTCAAAAATTGATCTGAAGCTAATAGACTTAAATCAACCAAGTCCTATCAAGTGGATACCTTCCAGCCTTTTTAGTACAAAAGCCCATTAGGAAGGGATGGTCTGTGTGAACGGAGGGAGCAAGCGGGAATCCGTTTTAGAAGTCCATGTGGGCACCTGAACATTCAAAAAATGTCCACCTATTGTTTCAGTTCACCCTTGGAGCAGCCGTTTCATTGACAACACTAAACTGCAAATCCTTTTAATCTATGCAAATATGGTCAGCCAGACGTGCATATCCGAGGGCAAATGAAAACACGGAGGGAAATTGTTCAAAAAGAACTTTCTGAAAATAGCTCACGGCCTCAGGAATGTGTTCACTGTAGCTGAGGCTGATCACAGCGAACATTTTGTACGGTGCTTCTGCGGCAAGTGACTGCCGACATGTGCTCACTTATGAAAAATGTAAAAACAAAACCCTCTTGAAGCCATCTTGAATGCTGAATATCAATAGCCTGGTGCATGTGCAGAAAACTGAGAATGTCAAGAAACAAAAAAGGGATGTGATTGAATTATGTTGGAGTAACAAATCTTCAAATGAGAACATCAAATATTTCAATATGAATTGATCAAAGAAGGGTGGAACTCGGTCCAGTGCTGACTGAGCCATATTAGCTGGAGCATGACCCTGCAGAGGGTGAGGCTGGTTAGTAGGTGGTTAGACCCTGCTGGGGTCGTAACTTGGGGGGGGGGGGGGGTGCGGCAGGACCACCGGAGAATCAGCCTGATCCGTGACTGAGAGGTCTCTGCCAACAATCAACCTCCACGGAGAACAAGAACCAGGGGGCCCCCCAGCTGGCTCTCTCGAGTCCGTTAGATGAGAATGGCTGGAACCTAACGGGACAAGTGAGTCTGCCGCTGACCAGTTCTTCTGATATGGCCGTACTCTCTGCGCTGAGTAGGACACGAGGCGGCATTGGAACTACATTTGGGAATGTGACCCGATCAGTTTGTGCGAACTGTAAGAGTGGATCACCTTCCACATTGCAGGAGCACCCCATCATGGAACTTTGCACTGACATTGCACAAACTGTACATACTTTCTTGGTGTATACGCGTATAGGGACAGTGTGCGAAATACTCAATTGGGGGAGGGGGGGGGGGGCTCCTTGGTGTTAATTAGACCCCCGCGTATTTCACACACTGTGTCCACTGTATATATTGTTTTTATTTTATTCAAATTGAAATAGTTGTATATATGTCCTATGTGTGTGTGTATATATATTATATATCATAAAGAGTAAGGTCCAGACCAGCTCTATAAGTGTCGTGAGATGACGATACCAGGTGACAGTACAGAAACCCAAACATATTCAATTTATAATGATAGAAAACAAACAAATAAGCTGAAACCAGAAGTTTTTTTTGTCAGTGTTGAAAAATGACCGAAACAATTAACCGATCATCATAATAGCTAGTTCTCTGCTCGTCGACTGATTGATGAATTGACTAATTGTTGCAACTCTAGTTGTAGTGAAGTGTGCAGCTGTGCAATAGGAAAAAAGAAAAAAAAAAGAAAAAGAGTGTGATCAAAAGCCACACAGACAGAGAAAACGTGGACCCTCACCGCTGAGATCCATTTCACCCCCTCAGATCACGCCGTGACCCATCATCGGCTACTCATTCCAACAAGACCAGAACAAAGACATACAAAGTAGCATATCAGACAGATAGAGGGAGGAGGAAGAGCATGGGCCTCTAAATCCCTGCTCAGGAGTCTTTGTTTTGGGGGGGGGCAGATAAGTCACAGGGGTCACCCTCCAAGATACAGCAGGTCAGGAGGATAAACGCCCACCAACCGAGTCATCTGCGAGAGAAGTAAGGTGGTGGTGGTGGTGGGGGGGGGACCTGTGGTCATAAACCACAGCAACAGGGCAGGTGAATGACACCAAACAAAAAGAAAAGAGCGGGGGGGGGGGGGGGGGGCTCTGCTTTCCTTACAGCAGTCCCAAAGTGTGAACCTGTTAAGACATTTTCCAACAGCATCGTACCTGTCACTTTGGAAATAGTTATATTTACAGACACAAGTAAAAAGCTACTGATCAGCACAGACAGAATTAAACCGATTCCACCATTACATACTAGTCAAATTGGTGGATTTCATGTGGTCAGTTAAAATATAATATTTCTGAAAGCTATCCCCCCCCTCCCACGAAAAAAACCCTCTCACTTCCCGGATTAAAATATCTCAGATTAAAAGATTATATCTGCCATCGATGCTCATTTTTGAAACAGGATTTGCCGTGCATAAGCGTGTTTGCATTGATTCATTCAGCTGCATCAAAGGGCTGATCAATAAGGGAGGACAAACTAATCTGTAAATGTGATTAATTGGGCTAATCCTGTTTACCGAGGGACAGCAGAAATTATCATTTCTAAATAGCACTATTGGAAGTGATCAATGAGAGGGGGCTGCTCCATTACCACAGGGCAGCTGAGGCACCAATGAATGACCTTGCTTTGCTGACTGCCTGCCTGTCCGTCTGTCTGTCTGCCTGGTCTGGCACGGATTCTGGACAGCAATACACAATCATCCATTAGACTGACTTCCAGCAGTTTACATCACAGCTGCCACAGTTGTGGGCAGAAAACATTTCCCTGTCCCACTAGCATGTAGGGGCATTTATACTGACTGCTGACTTGCATGAGAACTCATCAAAGTCCAGAAAGTTCCAGACATGCTTTGAAAAACTGCGCAAATGGGGGAGGTTTTCAGAATAACACTTTGATCGATGAAGCATCACCTGCAAGGGACCGCTGCTGTGGTTGCACTTGGATCATCAGGGGGTTATGAGGGGGTTCTGTGTTTTGATTCCTCTCTTCCAACCGTTCCGATTCACCCTCCGGAGGCCCTCGTTTATGCAGAGTCGATGTGATTGGCCAGTTACGTGCCAGCTAACCCCTGATTGGTTGTTTGATTCAGACCTGGTCCAGTTTTTTTTAAAGACTAAATACAAAAAGGGGTCGGGTGCTCACAGACACACATTTTTTTTTTTTTTTTTAAAAAGGAGCCCTTCAATTAGATATTGTTAGTGACATGCAATGTTATTTCAACCAAAATTATAATTCAATAATATTGCCTCCTGCAGCTTTAACTACTAGGTTATCTAGCTTTGTACCGGCTTTTTCCACACAGAAGCTGCCTTTATGGAAGTCACTTTGAGATGACTATGACAACTTTGGCCATTCCATTTGCTTTCATTGGCTCTCTTGGATGACATACGCTTTAGTGATGATGACGGAATATTCTATTTCTTTTAGTTTGGTTTGTATTTTTCAGTGGTAGATGATCTTTAGTCTCAGAGACTTGTGACTCGAATGATTTTTTTTTTTCCTCTCTAATTCTGAGGTCGTGATGAAAATGTTTTATAGATCGGATTCTCTTCTCCCTTGCAGTTAGAAATTCCTATCCTGCGTCTAATTGCGATCATTTTAAGCAATCACGGGCATTCGCCTGTTCATCATAACTGGTCCCAAACGATAAAAAAGCATCTAACAAACACTTTGGTGCGTAGGCAGATGGACATTTTTGACTTTGACTTTTGACAAACTGGAATCCGTGTGATTTGGACAGCTATTCTCGAATAAAAGTACATTTTTTCCATAGCACGTGCCGTCCAAAAGTCTCTTCTGCAACTGTTGTTGTGGCACACCGTGGACAAGGCTAATACATACAGACAGACAGACAATCCCTCACAGTCCTATTCACGTCTATAAACACTTCACAGGCAGCAATTCGCCTAACCGGCAGGTCTTTGGACTGTAAAGGCGTATTTGCGTCATCCCAGAAAAATTGCTCTTTTGGCGCTCCTCCTCCATTGTGGTGTATGTGGCGTCTTGCGCTGGAACTTTGTGGCCCGCAGCCCATCGCTGTTGACCACTGCTTGAATTGAAAGTTGGATGAAAAAAAACGAATTACTTGTGTATAAAAATTGGCCTCATATTAAGACCATACAAAAAATAAAAAAATAATACTCGCTTGGCAAAATACCTGCATGTAGATGGAGCTACCAGGTTTGCTACAAAAACACAATTTGAGTCTGGAACGTAGCTATACTCTGCTAGGAACAGCCGCTTAGTACAGCAGTTGCATAGTGGTAAATGCTGCGCAGACCAATGCAGAACGCACAGCACTAAACTGCTGCATAAAAAGGGTTTGTATTAGCTTGTAAAAATGCGGCTATTAGCTTGTTTTCGGTCATTTCAATACACTAAAACCAATCGTAGCATATCCTCTGGTGGTTTTCCCACCTCATACTAAACGTAAGTCTTTGGATTTAAACAGATTAAACTGCTTGCTGACAGCTCGGCGCAGTCTTGGTGAAGCTGCAATCTGCTGAACCTGCGCACTTCGCACCCTGCATGGGACTTCATGGCCCTTCCCTTGCCTCGGAGTCACTGTTGGGAGGGCTTGGGGTTCTAGAGTATAACATACCCTCCACTGGACATAAAAAGTTCCAAGTCAAACACTGCACCATATGTTCCCCCAGAATAAGAAATAAGGACGTTTAGGCATCTGCTTACAATCTTTTATAATTGCAGGTGGAGCATGCAAGGTCAATTGGGCCAATTTGATTTCTATGGTCAAACCTATTGCCACAGTTATGAGAAATCCATTTTCCTTGCACCAAACCCCCGTGTATGTCCTGCGGTTTGTAGTTTTCACAGGAAACAGGACTCTAATTCCATACAGTGTCAGTTTGGATATTGGATTGCTTGTCAAAACAAACAGTGATTTGCCGGGGCTTTCGCCCAGCAACTGGAACAGCTTTAAGTAGAAGAGTCCCTTGTTAAGGTTGTTTTTCTATTCAGATTTCCAGAGTATGAAGGTTTTACACTGCAGTTACTGTACAGCGTTCAGTTTATGCTACTCTCAGTTATAAAAGTCAATTCTAGTATAATAAAAGTAAGTGACAGTGTTTTTAAAAAACTGGGTAAATGCCAAAGATACTTTCCAGGCGCAGACAGAATTTGTATGGCCACGGAAGGGAAAGAAGAAGGGAAAATGATCAGAATTACATTTACATCTATTGCTGCTTCTCTTCCTTTATAAATCTCCTTCTTTGAGGGGGAAAAAAAATTAAGGGGATGGGGGGGGGGGGGGGGGCGGGAAAGAAAACAAAAGTAAAAGTGGGCCCTTGGGTTTTCATGTTGAAGCCTGAAGCTCTTACAAGAAAAAGTCAACAAGTAGGAAGTGTGTTGCTCCAGGCGTAGGGATCAAGTTCAGCAGCGCAGGAAAAGAATCATTATGCTCTCTGGTCCAGCCAAGTGGTGTTAGAAAACCCCTATAGTCTCTTATCCCGACTTTTTCGCAAATAAACACTTCCACGCCGTTAACTATCCTTAACTAAACGCCAGCAGCTTGTTGCTAACGCTAACATACACCAGTCAGACAGCAGAAAAACAAGCAATTGCCAGGAAAATATTGACTGACACAACGGATGCTAATTGAGAATTGAATAATTGAATTAACTATAAAGAACTCATGTGTTGTTGCTGCCAATCCACACTCCACAGTTTCTTATGCTTTGCTTATTGCTTAGTATTCTAGAGGACAGTTATAAATGGGACTGGAACTTTTGAGTCGACTGACAGAAAATGAACCGCCAACTATTCTGATAACCAATTCAGGTATTTATAAAGCACGAAAAAATCATTCTCTGGTTTCGGCTTTTCTATGTGGCGTGACTAAAAACTCAATTTTAAGCTCTTCTAGATATCTGGACGCTCCTTTTTAGTGTTTTTAAAGTATTATATTCTCTATTAATAAACAAAGCCAAAAACTGCACAATTGTTTCTTGAATTTTGAATGTGTATGTATGTATATTACTGTATTTGTATACAATAATACTGGGTCTGAAAAGTGACGACATTTTTTCTAATGGCTAGCAGGGGGCGACACCACTGTTTGCCAAAAGAAGTCAGATTGTGTAGAAGTCTATGAGAAAATCACCTTACTCCACACTGGATTTATTACCTCAGTAAACATTTTCCTAATGTGTTTAGGGTCTCAATGGCCAGTTTCAAGTCTTCTTCAATACAGCATGATGTACTTATAGTATAGTGTACTTTAATATTGGTCATGCTGCATATTGTTTATACTGACATGAAGGGCTGGCTATTGTTTTTAATTGAATAAAAGAAACCAAAGTTCTCAATTGTTTTTTTTGTTTATGCTGTATTTTTGTATTGTATTTTGGCTTTTCCCATACAAAAAGATTGCATACACACACATACAAAAAAAATGGATGGCTCTCATTGGCATGTAAACATTGTCCACCCCCCCCCCCATTTTTCTCTTGACATCGCTCCTCTTGAGCGCTTATCCTACTGTCAACTGTTCCATATCGTATATTTGATTCACAATTGTTCTGATCTTGTGTTGGCGGCTCTGCCTCGTACCACCTCTTCGAATGGACTTCTTACAAGCTGCCAACCAGACTTCTCTCCATGAGGTGCAAATATAATGCAGATATTATTCTATATTTCTTTGAGTTGTACACTCCAATTATGGTTCTCATTATTCAATTTTTATCTAAATTTATATTGTGCTTTATTTTCATCATTAAAGTCCCTTAATTGCAAATATCTGAAATAGTCCTGGTTGTTTAATGTGTAGTTTTGTTTCAGCTCCTGGAAACTCGTAACTTTTCCGTTGCTTAATACTGTGCATAATGCTGATACACCCATTTGAAATCCATTTTTTCAACCTCTGGTCAAGAGTGCCCAGGATAAAATGTCTGTCGTAGGCTATCCATCGGAATAGTCTGAGCTCTTTCTCTAGTCTATATTTTTGCATAACATTAAACCACAATTCTAAGAAGGTAAATCGAGTAACAGTATCTACCTTTCCAAGTAAACCCTTTGCTACATGTCTCCAATGAGGCTTTGAATTTCCCTTCCTTCTACATATTGCTCTAGATTTTTCCATTTTGCTTTGTAGTCCTTTGCACACCAATAACTGGTCTAATTTGTGCTGCATGGAAATATTCCCTGAGGTTAGGTATAGATGGATGGATAACAATTAATTGTTAAGATCTGTGTTTTCGCTAAGTCGAGTTGATTTCCAGAGTAAAATCCAAACGTCTCAAGTCGATTGGTTAACATAGGAAGGCATGTTTCAGGGTCCTCTAAATAACCGATCACGTCATCAGCAAAGAGCCCAATTATATGTTCTTCATTCCCAACCTTTATCCCTTTCAAGGTCTTTATTCTGCCTAATGGCTCCATAAAAATTGCGAATAAGGTTGGGGAAAGACAACATGCCTGCCTAGTGGACGCTTCTAACATTATACTGTCAGTCAGACAACCATTGATTTTTATCCTTGCAGTTGGTTAAGTGATTAATATATTAGATAGCCTTGTCATTTAGTCCAAATGTCTCGAGTACCTGATACAGAAATGTCGAATTTATGCTACTGAATGCTTTTTCTGCATCAAGACCTATTAAGGCTACACTGATATTTTTGTATTTAACATGTTCAATGATGTGCAGGGTTCTCCTTACGTTGTCTTGGGCCTGGCGTCCCTTAATAAAGACTGTCTGATCTTCATCTAGACAGTAAAATTTCTATTTAAAATCAGAAATCAACGAATAAGTAAATACAAATCAGAGCAAGCATTCTATCATTTATTACTTTTTGATACCAAAAAGTATTGAGGTTTGATACCAGGCCTGACTGATCTGACGTATCTGTAATTTGACATTTGAGGGGGAAAAAAAAGGTAAAGGACAAAGATTTTCTCAGATGTGTAACACTAGACCTTCTTAGAACCGCAATACCTTTTCTCACTCAGTATCGTCAAATGATCCACATTTAACACTGAGATCATGAGTACCGTAATAAATGACCATTACCAGTTTAACAATAGCTTAAAGGTTTCCAGTCTTTGTGCTAAGCTAAGCTAACCAGCTGCTGGCTGCAGCCTTGTATTAAAATGGACAGATATGTGAGTGGTATGAATCTTCTCCTCTACCTCCCCACTAGAAAGCAAATAAGTGCATTCTCCCAAATTACCAGCTGTTCCTGTAATGATGTGCTTAAAACCCATTTACACCGAAATCGCCAAAAGACTGCACCGCAACACCCTCACTGAAATGGACACGCATTGAGATTCCCAATTCGGTGTGACCTTGTGAGAACACGCTCATGTGTCTCAGCCCCGGCTATTGTTAGCAGCTCTCCAAGCCAAACAAAGCATTAAAACACCCTGAACAAACACCCAGTCTGCTGGCCATTGAGCTTCAGCTTCAGGCCTCCGCACTCAAGTGGCTGAACCTCTGTTTTCACCAGCTCCCCAATTTCAGGCAGCACTGACCTGCAGGTGCTTTGTCTTCGACCCAATTCCCCCTCTGCCTGTTAGGCCCCCCCCACCCCCGTCTCGATGCTTTATTTATTCTCCAGATACGAGAAAAGCCCAGTCATTTCAAAAGACTCGAATACTAACTAACTGAAAATTCATCCTCTGTTTGACTTCGTGCTTATTTGATTAACAATGTAGGCATATTTTTTCAAAATGAGATGCGATTCCATTAACATCCTCAGGAATTCCAGTACAATTTCCCCCCGGGGATCAATAAAGTATTTCTGATTCTGATTCTGAATTTCAAAAGAAAGAGAAAGGTCCGTTTATCGCCACGTGTGTCAAGAACAACAAAAATCTTTGCAAAATCATACCTCTACTAACTCTGCTCTCAGTGTGGGCATGACTGTGTATGCCTGTTATGTTAGCAGTGACTATATTTGCTGCTGAGTAGAAAATCTAACTCTGTTAGAATGCTGTTCCGAGCACCAAGCAACAACCGATTGTGTAGAAGTCTATGAGAAAATGACCCTACTTCTCCCTTTGATTTATTACCTCAGGAAACATTTTCCTAATGAGTTTATAGTCTCAATCGCTAGTTTCAAGTTTTTTTCAATACAGCATGATGTATTTAGAATAAAATAGACGATAAAGCACGGTATACTTTAGGGCGTGGCTGCCTTGTGATTGACAAGTGGCTACCATGGCGACCTGACACTCCAAATAGAGGCTTTCAGTTGTACTAATATTTCGACTATTGTAAGTCCCTCTTCCCCTGCCTTAACAAAACATCTCTGGTCTCATGTGACACAGATCTTGATCTCAAAATTGCATTGCATTTCGCTGTGATTGCACCTTGTATGATTGCATGTGACAAATAAAACTGACTGACTTCATTGATTTCACGGGCTTCTCGTTCAATTCAGAGCAGAATTGAATACAAGGCTCTCGTGATTACTCACGGAGCTCTGCTTCATTTTTACATTTTATGATGTTTTTACTCGTCTTAAGTGTATTTTATTGAATTAAAACAAATGCATGGCAAAAATAAGATTATAATTTCCATAAAACTGGACGCGTTTGTGGACAAAACCAACAATCCACTACAATACAAAAAAAAGAGACTAAAACTAATATACATATGACTAAAATCCAAATCTGGTGGTAAAATGTACACATGCTTAAAAAGGGCATACTCCAGCAATATAGAACTGCACATCCATGTAGGTGGGGCACTTGTAAGAGACCAAATGGATGAGATATCCTCACTTTTAGCCTCAAGTATGGGTCAAACTCCAAAAACATTGGATCCTGCAATGCAGGGTATCGGTTAGAAATGTGTATTACGCAAGCCCAAGCTGGATTCAAGTGACTCAGACTTGACAAAGCTCCTCCAGAGCCACAGAGGACATTCTACAACTGTTTTCACAGGCCGAGTACTACTAATCACTGATTGTAAAATCACTGTGCCCCTTTAATCCTGTTAGCTAAATGAGTATTGTCCAACTAAAACATTGTTTTGATGGCATGTGGTTGGTCCACACTGATGTTCACACTGAAACAGCCGCATGGTGTAATACCAAAGCATCAGAGGGCACCACATGAAAAAAATCTGCTCCCTGTTAGCTCCCACTAGCTAAAACTGTCAATTCTGCCAAAAAAAAGGTTGATTTTCTCTGAAAATATTCAGTATCTGAACACTTAATAAACAAAATGGCCTGATGAAATAAAACAGACATTCCTCAATAATAACATTAATCAAGGCTGCTCCAGAGGGACATCTGGAAACTCAAACATTAGCAGCGAAATCAAACTGCAGCAACAGGTTTGGGGTTATATGGCCCACTCATTCACCCTGCTTTAGTTTTTGTATAACCTTAATGACAACACTGTCTGTTCCAATCAGCTCAATGCTGGTCCGCGATCCATTTTTCAAACTTTATGACAGTTTTAATTGCTCCCACCTGCTGCCTGATCGACCCCGCTCAACGGCCACTTTCACTCACATGTGTGGACGCA
The DNA here is from genome assembly GCF_043641665.1 of Enoplosus armatus. Lineage (NCBI taxonomy): Eukaryota > Metazoa > Chordata > Actinopteri > Centrarchiformes > Enoplosidae > Enoplosus > Enoplosus armatus. The sequence continues at coordinate 23,870,516 of NC_092192.1, read as the reverse complement.
GACAAAGAAGTCTATTAGGTGCAACTTGCCTTTTGCCGCAGTGAGGTCACTAAATTAGTTCCAGCCCGGGCTACCCTTCCACCCCAGCATCTGCGCGCACACGGCCCGACATAGGAGTTTTCATGCTGTATCGCTACCTTTCCTTTCCTTCAACATGGCTGGCGGTGACTCCATTTTCATCCCTTGCCAAAGAGGCGCTTTGTTGACTCATTAATGAGAGAGCATCTCAAAGTGATCCGTGACATCATCCATATTCTCTCTCTCTCTCACAATTCAATTCAAATGGCTTTATTGGCATGACAGTTTAAAAAACTATGCTGCCAAAGCAACACAATATTAATTCGATATATACGGTATGCATGTGTGCGCTGATAGTTAATAGTAATGTTAATGTTAAGTGTGTGTGTGTGTGTCTAGGTCACTTTCTCAGAAACATCTATAATATATCATTAAATCACAGATATTTTGGGAATCTCTCGTTCTTTGGGCATAAAAACCTGGTCGTTGGACCAGAAAGAGCCATTCGACCGGGATGAGCAACATTAGAGAACCTGAGCCCCCTGGCTTTACCGCCATGATCAAGGTAATGCATGAGGACACTGAGAGCGTGTTAGAAATCAATGGAGGATTAAGAAGACCTTTTAAAGTGTGCAGAGGTATACGGCAGGGTTGTTCTATGTCAGGAACGCTGAATGTAATTTGCCAGTGCCAGTGTCACGCAAACTACGCTCTTGTATAGATGGTCCGGTTCTCTTACGACACCACGTGTGTTTGTTGTTCATACCACAAAAGCAGGAAGAAATTGATAAACTGACTAATGTTGTGCATCTTTCAGCGGCAAAAGGTAAATTGGGGAAAAAGGCCACACGTTGGCAGTGGGAAGTCGGGCTGCTCCACTGAGGACTAAAATGGAAAAGAAATGGTTTGAAGTATCTTGGGGTTCATCTGGGAAATGAGGATGTAGTGGAGAGAAACTGGGAATGGTAAAAGGAAAATTAGCTGAATTGTTTTTAACCACAAATGTCACATGGAGGCCTAGCGCACTGATCATAAATAACTTGGTTCCTTCCATTTTGTGGCATAAACTAGCGCGTATGGAGCCATCTACTGGCTTGCTACATGAAGTACAATCCAATTACTGTTTTTTTTTTTCGGGGCTAAACTTCATTGGGTGCCTCAGAGTGGACTTTTTTTTCTGTCTTAGGAAGAAGGGGGACATGGTTTAGCAACTTTTAGAATACAATTTCTCCAGTGTTACCTTACAGCTACAGATGATGTAGTATGTTTTGTGTTGTAGTATGTAATGGCCAATTTAGAGCTAGATGCATCTCTGTTTCTATTCATTCTAGGCTTGTACGATTGGATGGGTTGCGTTTGTTTTACGAGGGACCTTTTAAAAGGCATGGAACTTTTCCTTCAATGGAGTCTGGAGCCTACGGCTCCTCTCTTTTTTTTGGCTTTTGGGAGGACCCTTGATACATGGATCCGGACTGGATGTACAGAACAGGACCCTCACCCACAAGTTGTGTGGTGCTGGAAATGTCGAATTGAGACATGTAGCGGACCCATAATACGGAGGCAGCGGCATATTTACTTGGCTTCAGGTCTTATTGCTACACCAGAGACATTCTGAATCTGTGGATTAAAAAAAGAACTGACGAAGAAGAACTGGCAATGCTGTGGTATAGAAATTCCGGATTTCCTTGACAGAGGTTTAAATGGGAAAAACAAGTAAAGGCCGGGTTTTGTTTAAACTGTTAGACGTTTAATTTTACATGGTCCATAACCACCTTTATATTTGGTGCTTGGTACAGCAAGAATAAAGCAAAAGAAATGGCAACTCCTTCATTTTGGGGTAGGAGAGTTATCTATACATCTGCACTCACTTTCTCGCTCCAAAATGTTTCTGTTGTGACGTCACATGTCGAACACACCCGTAAAATGACTGCGTTTCACTCGTAGCGCGCTCCATTATCGGGGGATAGGATTGGCTGTTCTCGAGACAGGGTGCATTTGTTATATGCTTTAATGGCGGTTTGCATTTAATGCATTTAAGTGAAACTATCGAACAATTTTCTTATGGCTAGTGATGAAGTGCCTCGTTTTATCGCCCAGCCTACTTATAAGTAAGCTGAACTAGCCTCAGTGTACATTTCAAAGAGTAATCAGGATCGGAGGAACATGCGCTTACCCTTCTAAGAGGTCCATGGTAGACGTGACGACCTCGGCATACAGCAGGGTGTGTCCCAGTAGGCTGGTCTTCAGGTTCTTGCAGTAGACCTCCGTGCTGAACTGCGGCCAGCTCTGGGACTCTGTCGAGTTGGTGACCAGGGCCAGGGAGCCCTCGGGCGGCAGAGCACCGTCCTGGAGCTCAGAGCGGGACACCATGCTGAGGGAGGCCTTGGACAACGTGAGGAGGCCATTTTGATCTGCACGCGTCCGCAGCCACTTCAGGAAGCTGGCCTTGGCCTCCTGTGTGGACAGACAGAGAAGCAGAGAAGGACAATCACACCGTCAGTTGTTTCTTTTATATGAAACATTGTCGCCATTGCGCAGATCCACGCTTTTCACGCATTTTCTGTCCAATGCATTTTTGCCTGACACACTAACCGCTTCAATCAGCCTCTAAGAAAAGTTTTGAACTGCTTTTGCATTACAATATACATAGGCCTAAGGCCCCCACTATGGAGGGCAGCACAATTTAGTTTAACTTAGAAGTCTGGGGTGTTATTCTATATTTTTCTTATTTTTAACAAATCTCATTAAAAGACCAAACCCTTCCTCGTTGGTTCCTACTGAAAGCATTTACTATTTTCCAGGGACTACTTTCAGTGTTCATGGTTCAACAACGGTGTGGCTCACTGATGTGGTTTTTTTTTGATAGTTTTTGGAAAACATGGCAGCGCTACGGCACAGAGGAGTGACCTATATAAAGCTTTGGATAGTTTTTTTTTAGTTTTTGTTTTTAGCAGGATCAGTTCACTGTTGGTGGGATTTGTTAACAACAATAACAGAGATTATCACTAGTTATCCTTTAACGTAGAGCAAAAATGTTCTCTCTGTTTTCTTATAAACTCAAAGCAGAAACGGTTTGATTTCACCAACTCAGCCAGCAGGGTTGTTATTAAGGGCTTATGCCACTTAAATAAGGCTGTCAATTGGCATTACTCAGCCGAATAATCGCAAAACTCGCACCCACCAAAATCGGTAATGATACGGTGCTGGGGAGGGTGTGTGTTAACTGGATCGTCTAAAACTGCAGCTAGTATGACCACATGCTTAACTGCTGATACGTTTCTCACCCCAAGCTTTGAGACAGACATTTCATATTCAGAATCAGCTGTCCAAGGTAAGAGTTGCCATGTATTTGATGGATTTTCCCATTTAAATAAATGTGCTGAATGAGTTGATCAGTGTGTGTGTGTGTGTGTGTGTGTGTGTGTGTGTGTGTGTGTGTGTGTGTGTGTGTGTGTGTGTGGCAAATCAATGACATGGTCCCAAAATCCCAACAGATAATCAGTTTACAATAACATGGAAAACAGTCCAAAGCAGTACATGCTCACATTTGAGAAGATGCAGCCAGAGAATGTTTGTCCTTTTTGCTTGAGGGGCAACTTTAAACAATCAATTGATTACTTCAAATTGTTGTCGATTGATTTTCTGTCAATCAACTGATCCACCAATCGGGTAATTGTTTCAGCGCATCACATCCCAGTGAGCTTATTCCAGGAAGTATGTCACTGCAACTTCTCTTTGCTGCCTTGCCAGAGATTAGATGGACTCCAAGTGCATTGATTTCAAAGTCCTAGTGAGAATATTACTTATATTTGGCACATGAATGGAATGGAATCTGTAAAATCCCACTTATTCAAGAGCTTCCAACCTTGTGAGGCCTGACAATAAGCGCCAATGGAATCCTCCACCCCTCACACCTGATCCGCTCAAGACCAAAACACCGGGACAACTTTAGAGCCAGCTAAAAGGCCACCGGAAACAATCCAAGCGTAGTAACACTGGGGGCAGAGAGGCCATTTTGCAGACATGTTGAGGCGCACCTCCTCCTCAATCTATTCAACAATCTGGAAACAATTCTGCGGCAGTCCCAATTTCCATCAGCCTGTTACTTGCCGGGACAGAGTGGCTGGGGCGGCAGGGTCAAAGGTCACACAGTAATCCAAACATAGAACAATGAAGACAAAAACAACGACAATACTACTGCTACTACTACTAATATTCACTTAATGCCATTTTGTTTTCTAAGGGAGGGCTCCGTGCCCAAATAGGACACCTCACTTCGCTGATACAAGTCAGTGGAGGGGGGTCTTATATTGGATTGTGACCAGAACTGCTTTGAAGAGTGACTCGAGTCCTTGCATCCTGGTGCTCAGCAACCTGGAGCTCTGTCTCCCCCTGGTGGGCGTTCTTGAGTACACACAATCATCATAAAAGCCAATGGAAGTCTGGCATATCTACATTTGCAGACATACCACACCATGCACTTGAAATGATTAATCAATGTCAGACCAGGATGTAGAAGAGCGGCGTCAATCTTATGCCAGACACACAGAAAGGGCGAGAACTGAGTGGGAGGCAGAATTGGGGGTACCCACCTCATTTCTACTCAAAAGCATTTGACAAGCAATATGAAACTGACCCCCCTTGTGGCCATTCTGGGGTCTACATGTGACACTGCTCTGAACTCTGGCAGTGACAAATGGCCGGTGTATCTCTGTAACTTATTTTGCGATTATGGAAGTCTGATGCTGTGCCTTCAATTGAGATGTGGCTGAGGGAGTGTTGGGCGAGAGCCTCCATTTGGAGAAACCAGGATTACAGGAAGGAGGAGAGTGTTTGATGAGGCATGGGACATTTAAGGGGTCTGAGGGAGGATGAAGGCTTGGGATAAAGGACTGACAATAAACTCGCTCAGTGAGAGGCAGACACGCAGGACAGGGACCAGAATGAGGGAAAGGAATGGAAACAAAATACCAGATCGGTGGGAAACCAGAGAAAAACAAGCGGAGAAGATGAAAGACTGATTTACTGCCCTCGCGTATTTGTATTGGCCCTCTGTGCAACAGACCTGCCATAAGCCCGCCGCGTATATGCTCATATATTTGCATACATTTTAGGGAGCCAAATTGTTCCCACATGTGTGGTATGCAGAATATCTGTGCTGCCCCTCATACAAAAACAATCTGCTGCTCACTGTGTGTGTGTGTGTGTGTGTGTGTGAATGAACGGATGAATGAAGGAGTGGATGGATGGTTGAGTGATGGATAATGAGGATGATGGTAGAATTTGTTCCCAGGGGGGCAGCGGAATGTCAGTAAAAATGAAAAAGATGAAAAAAAAAAAAAAAAATGATAGACAACGCATCAGAAAAGGCTTCTCAAGGCGCTCCTACTTATGTCTACGTACCTGTTACAAAAAAAACAACAAAACAGGATCTATAACAAGACTGACTGATGCAAAGATCATCCCGGCTGACAAGACGGCGTGCGTAACGGCCTGGTTTCCGTGATAAACTCGTCAAACAAAAGGTTTACGAATGCATTGATTCGGTTTTCAGGCATCCAACTAGGGGTGTAACGGTACATGAAATTCACGGTTTGGTATGTACCTTGGTTTTGGGGTCGCGGTTCAGTAGGGGAAAAAAAGAAAGAAAAAAAAAGAAGCAGAAAATAAGATTTTTGAACTTTATTTTGAAAAATGTAAACATTCAACAGTGGCTCATTGGCCATAATTCTTACTTGAACAGTTAATGCACTCAAATACTGACAATAAATAACACAAATGTCAGTAATGTCAGGAAAACCGTAATGCTCCTCACAGTGGATCGCTGCCAAAATGTTACGGATAAAACTCAGCTGGTCTGTGTACATTATGAAATGACAGTTACGCATCTTGATGGGGGGAAAAAAATAAATAAAATGTTATCCGGATTTTATTGACACCTTGACTGGACTTAATCGACCTGGGTGAGCCGCCCATGTAGCGCCTATGTATGGGAAACACCGCTATGACCTAGTCTGGCCCACAGGATGTAGGTTTTGGGTATAAGCCTGCCATTGGTCGACTATTTCAGTTGGAACTCTCCTCCTGTACCACTATCTGCGTGTAAACTTTGTAAACAAGCCAGAGCAGTTTTGCCTCCTATCCCAGGACAACGATGGGTTGAGCCAGACCTTTCTCCAAAGTGTGGAGAATGGCGGGCTAAGCAACACTACCTATGACCTTGACTTTATCCCGAGGCCTGACAAGCGCTGCCGGTCTTACCTGAGAGGTGGCCAGCAGGTGGACTGGGCTTGGGGCCGGAGTCTGCTTTCGCTCACAGTCAAGGCCCAGAGAGGTGAGGATTTCGGTCAGGACCTCATAACGCAGCGTGTTGCTGACCTTCAGCGCATCGAAACCTTCTGCCGTCAAATTCTGGGTGTCTGGAGCAATTTCCAGGTGGACCTGAGGACAGGGAACATATGGTCTAACAAGCCTTGAAAGGATGATTTACAGTGACAGTTCAAGTCTCAACAGAAGTATATATATACAGTGGTGGCCAAAATTATTAGAACACTTGGCATATTTAAGAGGTGTCAGTTGTTTTTGTTGAATTGGCCATTTAAATACCCGTAAAACGAATGAAATATCTACATAGTCATCATTATGCTCTATAAACCATAGAATAGAGCCATCATAAGGAGATTTAGGTCATTTTCCTTACAAAAAACAAGCTAGGCCTATTTCACTGTCAATGTCACACAATCATGTTCCTTCACAGAAGAAGCCAAATTACTTGTGTAATCATTGTCAGGTGTGATCGTGGTTAAATTGATGGTGATGCAAGAGTCTTAGGACACAGCTGTGTGATTCTTTTGTATGTACAAGGCCTATCCTGCTCATTAAGTGATTGGTAACATCAGGGTTTTGTCACTGAGGCCACACCACCAATTGGTATAAATTCAAAGCCTCTAGAAGTAGTCTTGAAGCACATGTTGCTCTTTGAACACGGCTAAGGTGAAGAAGGAGCTAACGAGTGAGCAACAGGTTTGAATATAGGCCCTTTTTGATGCTGGCTGGAGTTACCGCCGCATAGTCAAGGACATGAGATACAATCCAAGCACTGTAAAGTACACTTTAGACCGCCATGATGCCACCAATTCACATCAGAACCGCAAGGGGAGAGGTAGAAAAAAAAGACACTTTCAGACAGACAAGTGAAGCATCTCAAAATTCTCAGACCGAAGAAAGACGAAAACTGAGTGACAAGATCAACACCACAATGACTAATGGTACAACAGTGTCTTCAAGAACTGTGTGTCGGAAACTGGGAGAAGAAGGACTTGTTGGCAGAATAGCAGCAAAGAAACCATTACTGAAAGAGAAAAACAGTGAAACGCCTGAAATTTGCAAAAGAACACAAGAAATGGACAAAGGAAAATTAGTATAAAGTGTTATGGACTGATGAGTCCAAGTTTGAACAGTTTGGCAACAAGCGAAGAGTGTATGTTCGACGGAGGGAGGGGGAGAGATATAAAAATGAGTGTCTCTTGCCAACAGTTAAACACGGAGGGGGTAGTATTATGGTGTAGGGTGCCATTTCAGCCTCAGGAACAGGTGACTTAGTGAAAATTGATGGCATCATGGATAAGAAAGTATACCACAACATTCTGGTGAGGCACAGAGCCCCATCTGGGAGTCGTCTTATTGGGCCTGGATTTATTTTCCAAGAGGACAATGACCCTAAACATTCTTCTAACTATTGCCGGAACTACCTGCGACTGAAGGAATCTGCTGGAACATTGAAAATGATGGACTGGCCACCTCAAAGTCCGGACCTCAACCCCATCGAGCAAATTTGGGGCGAGTTGGAAAATAAACTGGACAGATCTATTGTACATTCAAAGGAAAGCCTTTGGCTTGAGTTACAGAAGGCATGGGATAACATTAGTGTTGAAGTTCTCAGGAAATATATTGACACTATGCCAGAGAGATGTGCTGCTGTAATTGCTGCAAAAGGTGGACATACCAAAAATTTAAGTTAAAAGTGGATAAAAACAGTAGGACTCACTTCATCTGATATTTGTTGTGCTCAGATATATTATATATATATTTATGACTAATATATAGTCAATATTTTCAGATCTGTCAGGTGTTCTAATAATTTTGGCCACCACTGTATATGTGTGTGTATACATATACATATATATATATATATAGATATATTGGAAACAACTCCCACGATAATGCAGTCCAGTTCAAACCCACTGCAAACTACAACGTCAATATCATCAACCATCAATCATCAATACAAACTGATCATTATCTGGTTGAGCGGGTTGTCTTGGATTGTATAAAACAAACACATCTTTGAACCTTGAAACACTTACAATAACACTATATAAACAATATTCGGCCCTGTAAACTTCACACTTTTTTGTCTATATAACATATATATATATATATATATATATAGTCTTGAAAGTTATTATTCTTTACCTGACAGAGGACAGCTTCCCCTCCGTCCCCTCCATGGGTTACCCTGACTATAACCATATCCCTCTGATGAGGGATGTTCCCTTTCAGCTCCCCCCAGAGCTCCACTTCCCCTCCTCCCTGAGTGTCTCTGATGTAGACCTTCCCGCTCGCCAGCAGGCTCAGTTCCAGCTCTGTGCTGTCCTCCCGGGTGAAGCTCAGCCTGCTGACCTGCCCGCGTCGCCTCTCCCTGACTTCCAGACAGAGGCCAGCGGGGCACAGGGTGGAGGCTAGCCCCAGGACCCTGCCACCCTGGCTCAGGTAGGTGAGAAAGCGGGTCTGAAGCTGGGGGGTCAGGGTTTCCTCCTCTGCCAGTACCAGGAGCCTGCTGTTGTCCAGCCAAGGATCGCTCAGAGCCTGCTGTGGTTGGAGGGGATATATGATGTTGTTTTCCATGTTTATACACTCTGATAAAATCTGGCAAACTGCCTGAAAACGCTCCTGGCAACCACCTGTGTACACCAGAATGTTTGGCGGTTTGCTATTACAGTCAAATCCACCGCTTTGACCATAAAACCCTTTGGTATCATGCTCAACCTCATCCAGAGTCTCGTCCCCACTATCCAGCTCTGCTGGATTATCATCAGGAAGGTCCGGAATGTTCTCTGCCGAGGCGTATTTGACAGAAAGGATGGTGCTGTTCTCCAGCTCCAAACATTCGTGGCAGCTGGATAGATGGAGGTGGTGTCCATGTCCCTCCATGTGGTGATGATTCCCCAAGGAGCGGTCCTCCGAGTCACCAACAGGTCCCAAATCCTGGGTGCTGCGGAGCGGCTCCGATCCGCGGCGCTCCTCTAACCTTCTCTTTGCCTCCGGGGTGAGGAGAAGGCTGCCCTTACGGCACTGCAGGTGCTGGAGGTCAGCGGACAGGCGACAAGGCAAAGGCTCGACGACACCCTCTTCGGTCTGGGCGCCACAGCGCCATCGTGACGTCTCAGTCTTTGGGCTCCGTGGACACTGGTTCTCCAGCAGCTCACTGAGAGTGGATTCTTGGAGGAGGACAGCTATGGGAATGTCACAAAAATACAAAAATGTCAGTGCAATCTGGTGACTTACAATTTGTAATTAAAAAAATATTACGAAAACAATAGGTCATGGTAAAGTAAGTATGAATGAATAGTTAAAAGAATTTGGGGATTTTTCTTTTAGCCATTTGGGAGCACAAGAACACACCTTAACAACGTTGATATGGGAACTTGTTAGCTAAAAGTTGTCTATTGTCACATCCAAGAGATAGCATTAGCATTCATGAGGACTCATGATGAGTGCGAGCCCAATATTCACCGATATTCCCTCTCTCTCTTTAGGTGCTAAAAGCTTCACTATATATACCAGCTAGTCACTAACTCTATCCATCAGCCGTTTGGTGCTGGGAGTCCCTGGTGGCCCCTGATTGGGTGACACCGCACCGGAAGAGAAGTGGAAATGCTGCCAGATTGGGCGATTTCCGCCCGTTTAGGTGGCTGTAGGACGGTTTTACGGTCGGTAAAAATTAGCTTGAGTGGGTTGGCAAAACATTTGGCTCGATTTGTCACAGTGTGGACGTTTTTCTTTTTTTTTTTCCAATATTCATTATTTTCTGGCTAATACTTACATTTTTAAACCAACCTGGCAACACCGCCCAAGTAGCAAGCAAGTTTGTTTTATATTATTTCCATGTCTTTTGACATATTCTACAGATATAGACATTGAAACCGTAGTGAAAGGTGGTATAATGTCAATATGGCTATCATTTTCACTGTCTATTTTTGCAGAGACGCGCTGCTCACGCGGGATGTGTGGCCTGGCCCGTAAGGCACTTTGAGGCGGTGATGTGAAAATGCAATTTAAACATAAAAAAGGGTGAATATGAAATGTAAATTGAAGGCAACATACGGACTATCTTTGAAGGCATGAGTCCATTGTCCAGCTGAAGGCGATCTTCGATGAAAGCCACCCCCAGCCGACTGAAGTTATCGACACTGGCTCGGGCGACCGCCCTGAACGGCTCGCCAGGGCTATAGGCCAGAGGGAGGCAGTAGTCGGACCACTTCAGCACCTGCAAACAACACACACCGCCAGTTAGCGGACACTCTGTGCTGATCCTAGGCACAGGAAAACTATAGTTCATTACGTCCTGTCTACTACACAAACATCTCTCTCTCTCTGTCAGGAGAGATTTGTACACAGCAACCAGGCGGTTACATGGTGGAGACAAAAATACTGATGTAGAAGTGCTTGTGAACTGTTTGCTAAACCATGAGCATGGATTACTACAGTAGAATTTTAGATGCAATTGTCAAACACACTAAATAAAAGCAGATTAATTAATAATATATGTATATAAGTACATAAACAAGATAATATATACACAAGGGGTGCACTGAGGGAATTAACTTAAACTGACTTTGGAAAACTAATGGCAACTTCCTTCTTCCTAACCCTCACACCACAGTCTAATTAAAAAAAAAGAAAAGAATAACTCAGAATCTCAGAATTCCTCTGAGGAATCACGTCAAGATTAGGACTAAAACCAGTCCTACCTCAGAGCAGAGCTAACGCTCCCAAATGCGAAGTAGAAATGATGACGATAATGATGATGTGGTGTAGCTTTCCGTTTGTAACAGAATTAGAAAACGGTAAAAAAAAAATTCAACCGAAGAAAACGGAAAGGATTGAAAAGGCCCTGACTGTCAGTGTCAGCTGTTAAAAAATGAAATGGGTAAATCAAAGCGAAAGCACACGCAACGTTCAGTCAGTGGGCGGGCGAGCAGTGTGGGGGGGAAATGAAATGGACAGCGCAGGAGAAAGAGGGAACAAGGTGAGAGGGAATGCATTAAAAAAAGAAAAAGAAAAAAGGACGAGAGTGTAGCAAAATGCTGCAAAATTACAGATATGCTCACAAGCAAGGGACGTGGTTACATGGGACACACACACTAAAAAAATAGCCAACATGCTAGGAGCACCACCCCTCAGCACGTCAGTTGCTTCTGTGTTTAAAAAAAACGAATAAATGGCATCAACACTGAACTGCATGAAGATATTATTGAAAATAAAGAAGCTGTATACTGTTTTCTGTCAGATGGAAGTGCCTCCAGTTCCTCAAGAGCTACCAGGCGGCCTCATGATGCTCATCAAGTCCAGTCAGAGCTCTTGAGGGAATTCCAGGTACAAAACAAAACACTCCAAAAGTGCACAAAAATGACATATATACAAATACTTATTCCTGTAGCCTTAATTACAGAAGTGCAATTGACTAACTCTGGAAATTGAAGGCTGATGGATGGTTTTAAGCTGTTTCTTTTTTGTGTGTAGTAATAAAACTAAAAAGATATGTCAATGTGCTCAATATATGCAAACGTGGTCATAAAGCACTGTCATGACCTTTGAGTGCACGACACAATTGCAACCAAAATCAGGGTGGCAAGCTCGTATGCGAACAGTCCAACTGTTCTGCGAAATCTTATGGCATTTCACCAATTTTCAAAAAATAAACAGATGTTAACTATAGCTTCATGAGACAGGGGGACAATGAGGTTGGGCGTCGAGGGACATCAGGACAAAATATGACTGCCAGAAGCTAGTTTTGCTAAACTAGAATGGCCTGCCCTGAGACCATTACTCGTTAAGCGATGTGTGGTGCCTACTTTCTTATTCGAAGTGTGAGGAGGATGGCAGCCCACTCTGTGTCCCGCAGCTTCTATGATGAATGAAATATTCTCTATTTGTGGACCACAAACCAGAGAGGACCCCAACAGCACAGTCCACTTGCTGAGGTCGTCACATACCTGGGGACAGTACAGACAGCAGAGGAACATAATAATACCTCCAAACACCACAAGGCTGTTTACACATTAGGGTTAGTGACAGGAGTCATCAAGCGCACAGCACGACATAAAGTCAAGCAGAACCTGCGCAGAAGCAGGGATACAGTAGACACAATGTCATCCGGGCTAGCGGCCATTTTGATAGAACAATACAAATGATCTAATGGTGCCAGCTGCACTTGAACTAGGGCTGCAACTGACGATTATTTTCAATTATTATTTCAATTGATTCATCTTTTTCGTCTATAAAATGTCAGAAAAACTGTGGGAAATGCTCATCGCAATTTACAAAGGCCAAAGTGACACCTTCAAATTGCTTCTTGTGTCCCACCAAGAGTCCAAAACCCCAAAGAAAAAACAAGCAAATCCTCACATTGAAGAAGCTGGAAACGTTTTACATTTTTGCTTTAACTAATTACCGGAGCGATGTATCGATTATCAAAATAGTCAGCCAAACTCATTTTCTTTTGATCCAATAATCGATTAATCGAGTAACTTGAATACATTTTTAAGTTAACGTAAACATCCCTATTATGATATCAACTTGTTTACTACTTATACAACTGTAGTACTAGTAGTAAACACTGTAGTAGTAGTAGTAGTAAAGAAGAACAGTAGTAGTAGTAGTAGTAAAGAATAGTAGTAGTATTAGTAGGAAAGACTGTAGTAGTAGTATTAGTAGTAGTATTAGTATATTTGTTGCTCTGGTTCATGGGTTTCAACTGTCGACAGACTGGCAGAACCCGTTGAACTGGTGTGTCTCTGTAAATGACATTATGATGAAGTGAAGTAAGTATATATGAAAAGAGCCCTGAGGTAACTGGTGTCATGACCTGACACTGCGCAAATTAAGTTTTAATACATGAAATTCAAATTAAAAGCACTTCCGGTAAAGTATAACTCTCGGCTGCATTGCACGTCAAAGTTTACAAGTTTTCAAGCGAGGTGCACAAGAGGATGGCGCACTCGAAAAATAGACTTAGACAAGCCTTTGAGGTTTATGATATTATGTATATTTTTTAATTATATGCTATATATTTGTGTTACGTAACTGTACACGCATTTAAACCCTTTTGACAGCCTGATTTGGCTGCTGGGGCTTAATGAGACTCTTGACAGGCCCGGGCAGTATCCAGTCACCACATCACCGTGATAATATCGTGTCATTAACTAACGTTAACCGCTATAGGTCCGGTATCCTTACCTGAGGCTCTGTGACATAGACGGCTTTGTCCCCCAGCTGAAGGAAGACGGTGTCCTCGGGCGGGAGCGGGCCGGGATGCCGGCGCGCGGCTGTTTGGCGCCCGGTCGGCGGTGCTCTGGCTGGTGCCGAGGCCGAGCCGGAGCAGAGGCTGAAGCTGAAGCTGCTGCTGTTCAGTCTGGATAGGCTGTTGCGAATCAACACCGAGTAGCACTTGTGAAAGCGCACCCACAGGTAGACGTAGCACAACGTTATAAACATCTTAACCAGCACAAGCTAAAAAGGCCATCGTGTCACATAAATTGACGTTGTTCACAGCGGTCACAACACTACTCTCTTTTTCTTCTTCCTTGTTTTGGCATTCTACTGCCAGAGACAGTACTTCTACTGCTTCTTCTTTGCTTTTACTGGCGGACTACAAACCACTCTTAAGGTGCATGCCGCCACCTACTGTACCGGGGTGTGTATCAGCATGACTTAAACGTTAAAAAAACGTTTCAAACAAGCCAAAACAAATAGAAAACACATTACAACAAAAGATAAAATAAATACGTTAAAAAAAGATCATTATAAAGACGTTATGCTCTGGAAATCAATCCTGTTTCATTAAAATATTTAAATAAAGCCATTTTAACCTCTTCTTCTTCTTCTTCTTCTTCTTCTACTTCTATCCTTTTTATGGCGGATTGCAATCAATGACTTTGAAGGTGCTTGCCGCCATCTACTGTATGCAGATCTTTTTCCCCCCACTAAATTCTAATAAAATAAAATAAAATAAATAAGAAACCCAAAAAGATAGATAAATTAACATACTAAATAAATATAGATTTGGCTAGATCCTATCATATAACAATATAAAAATTCAATGATAGATTTCTGGGCATCCATTGCCCCTTTCTCCAGTTGTCCCCAGTATTCCCCCTAGGTGCCATTCTCTACCTTATTGCATTCCATGAGTATATGCTCAACATTTTCTTTGGTTTTGCAGCAAGAGCATTTATCAGACATATTTACAAGGAACATACAAGGAACAAGGAGTCTTGTTGAGTCCCGTATGATCAAACCTCAACCCAGTTAAAATAACTTCCTCCCTCCTATTTGCCCTCCTAATCCCCTGTGCATTTATGGATTGCCGAACCTTTCATCCTTCCCATCTTTCCTGCCATTTCCTCATTATTCTTTTTTTCATTTATTGCTTTTCCTACCCCTTTACCAACAGGACTATCCATAATATCGTACTTATTTGTTGCACTTTTGGCAATTTTGTGTGCTCCTTCATTCCCTTTAATGCCCACATGAGCAGGCACCAAACATAATCTAATATCCTCTCCCATTTTATGAAGTCTGAAAAGGCTCTGGGGAATTTCCAGCACTAGATCTTCTCTTATTCATTTCCTTGATTTGTATGCTGAGGCGCACGGCAACAGAATCTACGCAGAATACCACTCTGTCCAGCTTTACTTCTTCAACCCACTGCAGACCTATTATTACTGCCATCATTTCTGCTGTAAAAACTGAAAGATGGTTGGATATCCTTTCTCGAATGTTAGTTAGTAATGTTCGTTACTGGTATGTGAATTCCCATGCCTACTTTCCCCTGTTCGTCTTTTGAACAACCTTTATGAATGTCTAACTAACTGGAAGTATGTATTTCTTATATATTGTTCTGCTAGAAATCTGCTAGAAAATTTTTAATTTGCATTATATTGACACAATATATATATACTTCAGTGTTTGGGAATAGCCAAGGGGAATAGTATTTATAAGGGTAGGAGTATTAAAAAGAATTCCAGTCCATATTCTTCTGCTTCAACCTTTGCTATCCATCCAAAACCATTACCCTTAAATCTCTTTTTCTTCTTGAATTTAGCTGAAGAGCAAATTACTGCTTCTTCTTCTTTGAGTTTAATGGCGGTTGGCAAAGCAGCTTTTAAGTGCATTAGCGCCACTTACTGGACTGGACCACTTTGCCGCTTTTCCAACCAGCTTTGTACCATTACAATGTCGGTAGTATAGGCAAGTGAACAATGTTGAACTTCCCTCCATGTTGCCTGCACCCAGAGCTCTCCACTGATTTGCTAGTGTAAAGAATAGGAGTAGTAAAGACTGTAGTAGTAGTAGTAGTAGTAGTAGTGAAGACTATAATAGTAGCAGTAGTAGTAGTAGTAGTAGTAATACTGTAGTAGTAATAGTAGTAATAACATTATAAAGAGTCGGTCTAGACCTGCTCTATTTGTAAAGTGTCATGAGATGACTTTTGTTGTGATTTGGCGCTATATAAATAAAACTGAATTGAACTGAATAATAAAGGCTGTAGTAGTAGTGGTAGTAAAGAGTGTAGTAGTAGTGGTAGTAACAGTAGTGAAGACTGTAGTTGTAAAGATTGTGGGGGGGTAGATACACTTGAGTAAAAAGTGAGAAGTAATAGAGGTAAATGTAGTTGATATGCAGAATATAACTTCTGTATATGTTTTGTTGTTGTTGTTGTTGTTGTTTGCCTTTTAAAAGTTATGCTGTACACACCCCGGTACAGTAGGTGGCGGCATGCACCTGTAACGTTGGTTTATAGTCCGCCAGTACAAACCAAAGAAATAGTAGTTGTAGTTGACCCAGGATGCCAGTTTATTCGAGGACTTTGGCATGGGCTCTCGCTACCTCCGAGTTTATTTTCAAAAGGAGACAGCGCGTCCTCCATTCCGGCAAAGAAGCGTATCATTCACACCGCAGCAGTGTCCCGCAAAAAAGCGTACAGCGTAGCCGTGTGATAAACCCATTTACCGCACCGGGAACAGCCATTGCTTCCAGCCTCGGTTCGGTTTTTGACGTTCGGGCGTCCGGGAAAAGTAGCATGGCGTCCACCACAATGTCCCAGAGAATGGTTTGGGTGGACCTGGAGGCAAGTGAAAGAGCTAAATGAAGACACAAGAAGCGTTAAATTCATTAGCGCGTCTTGTGTCTTTAATTTGCCAACGTCCGTTAATGCGACACCGAGTTAACCAGAGGTCACATGATGCGGATGTTGAGCCGTTTCATGCGGTGTGTTCAATATGGGTAACTAACTCGCTTGTAAGTACTTGAGGGATTGTAAGTAACGGCAGTGTTTAGATAATACGCAGGAGGAAACCCCCGAAATGTAGCGAGCTCACGTTACGTGCATGTCAAAGACGTATCGTGGATATATGCTAGTTTCTAAATGTCAACGGGACGTTGAATACAAATCCCCTCGGGATAAAATACAGTTAATATATTCTGCCATCCTGGTTTACATGGCAATGGGAGCAGCTAGCTTACAGTACATACACAACTCACAAAAGTTAGGGATATTCGGCTTTCGGATTAAATATCAGAATGCACCTAAAATGCAGTATAACCTTTACAGGTGAACTTAATTTGACTTTCTCTAAACTTTTAAATGCACATGTCGAACTGTTCAATGTTTCAGTACTTCTCTAACTAAGTGTCTAAGTGTCTGATCCATGAATCGACCACTTAATGTTCTGGTTCAATGACAATTTGTATTTAAACAGTCCTCTTCATCATGCTGTTCACATTTTGACATCATGAGACCAAGACGACACCTAACAATCGATCAACAGGACCTGGCCATTGCGAGGCTTCAAACAGGATGTCACAGAGCGTCATCAGCAGGTTGCAACAGAGACACAGAGAGACGGGAAGAGTCACAGAAAGGCATAGAAGTGGATGTCCTTTGGCCACATCCCATGCTGATGACCGCTTCATTGTGAACAGTGCCCAGCGGAACCGGATGGTGAATGCCACTCAACTCCAGGCACGTTTAAGGGAGGTGAGAGGCACCCGAGTGTCACGTCAGACCATTCGAAACCGCTTACATCAGCATGGGCTGCGTGCTTGACAACCTGCAAGGGTATCTGACCACAGGCGTCATCGTCTTGCATGGGCCAGGGAGCATTTGCGCTGGACGAGGAACCAGTGGGCCTCAGTGCTGTTCTCTAATGAAAGTCAATTCACATTGAGCAGAAATGATGGCCACCAACGCTGTTGGAGACATCAAGGAAAACGCTATGCATCAGCCACTGCCACCAGACGAGCCTTTGGAGGTGGTGGTGTTACAGTCTGGGCAGGTGTGTCTAGTTAATACAGAACTGCCCTACACCTTGTGAATGGTACTGTGACAAGCCGATACTACCTGAATAACATCATCAATCCAGTCATTGTGCCTCTGCATGAGCAACACATGCCTGATTTCATCTTCATGGATGACAATGCCCCAGCTCATCGAGGTCGCATCATCAGGGAACGGCTGTTGGAGGCTGGGGTACCTCAAATGGAGTGCACTTTCTCCAGACCTGAATCCCATAGCAAACCAATGGGATCAGCTGAGTTGTCGTGTAGAGGGTTGTAACCCCGCACCCCAGAACCTCAATGACCTTCAAGAAGAGTGGAATGCCATGCCTCAGCAGACAATAAATCGACTTGTGAACAGCATGAGACATCGTTGTCAGGCTGTAATTGATGCTCAAGGATGGGTGTCCTTGAGCAAAAAATGTCAATGTCTCAATAACTTGTCATGACAAGTTATTGAGACATTGACATTTTTTGCTCAACATTGACATTTGTTGTGGTATACCCACCACTGTTGTTAGCTTTTGTTTCAATAAATTGTTAGGGTTTTCACAACACGTGGTCCATCAACTAGCATTTATTTTACTCCTACCCCTAGAAGTCAAGTCAGAATGTCAGGCTGTGTGACACAGTGCGTGACAGCAGGGTCATAGTTCAACGTTGCGGTGGGCAGGAATTACATCCACAAGGAATATGGGTGTGTGTAATCAGTTTTCCATATAAAAAAATTTACTACTTCTGGAAAGTTGAAAAATAGCAAATGTCAGAGGTTTTATTTGTATTGGTGGGGGGTGGCCTACATTCAAGGATCACACCCTGTCATGGCTGCACACAGATCCCGCTGTTGTAGGTGAGTCTTGTTGGTTTTTCCCTGTAAAGGCACATTTGGCAAGGGGGGGCTATAATATAATTAGAGAGGGGGGCAGTGGTGGAACAAGTGTTCGGATCCTTTACAAATACAACACTGTAAAAAAATACTACAAGTGAAAGTCCTGCATTGAAATTGTTACTTACGTGAAGTACGCAAATACGATCAGGAAAATGTTGGCTCCTTTTTAAAGTATTCAAAGTAAAAGTACACAATGCAGAAAAATGTCCCCTCTGACTGTTCGACTGTTATACTATATTCTATCATTATATATATATCATTGGATTATTATTACTCATGCATTAATGTAAACGCAGGATTTTACCATTGTAGTGGGTTCGGACTCCAAACGAATTATTCTTTTCATTATGGATTAATCTGCTGATTATTTTCTCCACTAATCGATTGTTTGTTTGCCTTGTAAGCTTTCTGAAAATAGTGAGAGATGCCGCCACAATGACCCAGAGCCCAAAGTGACACCTTCGCAATGCGTATGTTGTCCAGCCAACAGCCCAAACCTCAACAATAGTCACATCAACACCTTCACATTTGTGAGGCTGGAACCGTGAACTGTTTACGTGAGACATGACGATTATCAAAATAGCTGATGACCCCCATTGCCGCCATTATGTCTTATGCAGTTTTATGCTGGATCAGAAAGTACATTTTGGACCCTCCACGTTTGAGTAAACCAAATATAAGTTTTAAATAAGTTTTTCTAATTTAACTGCGATATGGATAAAAAAGAAAAGAAAAAAAAGGTGCTTTTGAAATTGGCTCAGAACCGGATGAAAGTAAAGGCATGAGACTGGAGGCATCATTCCATTTGTTTGTTTTTTTATTTTAATTTTAATTTTTTTATTTGGCAAAAACCTGCACAAAATCAAAGGCTGTAGTTTCACCTGACGAAAATTCAGACAAATTTCGACTGAAATGTCTTACAGAGGCTGTAGCGACTATTTTCAGTAACTGCCTCATTAAAAGAAGTATTAAGGGCAAGGGATGGGTCATCTTTGCAGCTCTGCGCAACCAAAATACAGCGGTTAGCAGCTAAATGATGGACAAACTTGCACTGAAACATGGGCCTTGGAGGGGGCTTCTCAGCTAGCTACATAGCTTAGGGTATTTACCTTTTTTTTGTACTGGGCAATACTGGAAAATCACTATATATGGCTCTCAAGCTATATGCTGTATATTTACACAAACACGGAGTCTTCCCTCGTGAGTTGGCGCCTCTCCCAAATGTGCATATGGGGGGGGGGGGACAATACACGTATAACAGCGGGATCTGTTGACCGGATGTGATCCTAAGCAGCCCCTGCCAGGCAGATTTCACATTTTCCATTTTTCTATCCAACATGCCGCAAATAGAAAAAAAAAAATCCAGAATTTTAATTACACATCCATCCAACGAATTAATTGAAAATGTTCCATTTTATATTTTTAAATGGAACTGATGGAGTGAGTGTCACTCCGACCAATATGCTAACTCCTTTCATTTTTGTTTGTCACGCCTGCTCCTAAAAATAAGTGAAGTGATGCTGCTTGTAGTAAGTCTCTGTATGTGTGTGTTTTTTTTTTTTTAGATGACAGGTCTGGACATTGAGAAGGACCAGATCATTGAAATGGCCTGCATTATCACAGACTCTGACCTGAACATTTTGGCTGAGGTAACGTCATAAACACCATTGGACAGCCTCCTTTTGTCCTCTACCTGCCAACTTGCGAATTAAACTCATGTGTTCTCGGTCGGGCAGGGGCCAAACCTGACAATTAACCAGCCAGACGAGCTGCTGGATGGGATGTCGGAGTGGTGTAAAGAGCATCATGGGAAGGTGAGCGGTCTTTGTGGTCAGGGGGCTCGGAAGAAAAGACAATCATTAGTAAAATAAGTGCAACAGTCTTTTTCTATCCCAGTCCCAAGACTTGTCTGTCCATCCATCTATATCTATCTTTTTATGCCAGCTTACTCGTGTTGAGAGTCACGCCCCAGTGTCTCTAGTGTGCAAGAGAAGGTGTCTATGAAAAGTGTTTTGTTTTAAAAGTGATGTGTATAGCCAGTCTTAATTGTGTCTCAGTCAGGACTGACCCAGGCTGTACGGGACAGCAAAGTCACCCTGGAGCAAGCGGAGTATGAGTTCCTGTCCTTCGTCAGACAGCACACCCCGCCTGGACAGTGTCCCCTCGCCGGTGAGTTACTAGTGGTTTTGAGCCACCACCAGCAGCAGAGCTGGGATACATTACTCACTAACTGGTTCGGCTCCTGCGGTCATGTTCCTACGATCCCCCCCCCCCCCCCCCCTGCAGGCAACTCTGTGCACGCGGACAAGAGGTTCCTGGACAAGTACATGCCCCAGTTCATGTATCACCTTCACTACAGAATCGTCGACGTCAGCACCATCAAGGAGCTTTGCAGGCCAGTGTTTGTGTGACATTTGACAGTTGCGCAGTGAGCTTGAAAAAGTCTGCATTTTCCATAAATGCCACACAGACGTTTATGGGCTTAATGAATGAATGAATGAATGAACGAATAAAAGAATTGTCTTTGTTTCACAGCCACCGCATATCCTCGTGGAAAGCCTTGAACACCATCTATTGTAATTATTTCTCTTCTAGTCCATTTAGCTGGCATAATGGGTGCTTTCCTGGCTTTTCTCATTGAGGCCTTGTTATTTACTCGAGCCCCACGAATGAGCTTCTGTTGACATGTCAACAGAGAGAGAAGATCCCAGTTTTAATATTCAGAAGAAATAAAAGATACTATTGGCATTCTCTTCAACGTGCGTATGACAAGTTTAAACAGAGATTAATGTGTTGTTTTTTTCCCCCCACTTTCAGACGGTGGTTTCCAGAGGAATACAAAACAGTGCCTTACAAGAAAGCAACCCACAGGTAAACAGTAAGAAATACAACTGCTGAGATCTTCTCGTCAAAGTCAGGTAGGGCAAAACATGAGCAGTCAGACAATGGAGACGGGTTAGAAACAAACTCAAAATGATCTACCACTTTATTTGCAGGTCAAAGTTCAAGCGAGCGCAGCCAAAATGTTGCTAAAAATCTCACTTCCTGCTTAAATTCGGACCTCCTGTACTTACTTTAGTTGTGCAGTTTGGTTAATAATATCTTTAAAATAAGTTAATATAACCTGGGGCTTTGTTTGAAACCTGTCTGGTCATGTTCCTTGCCTCATCTGACTTTTTGTTGACCTGTATAGTTTGGTCTGTGCTCACTTTTCAAGGTTCAGAGGAATATGCGTAATACAAGGACTAAAGTTAAAAACCTTTCTCCCTCAGAGCCTTGGACGACATCTGGGAGAGCATTAAAGAGCTTCGATACTACAGGGCCAACGTCTTCAAAGTCTCAACGGAGGAGAAGAAGCGCAAGATTGTGGAAAACGGAGGCGGCAACAATAGTTAGCGCACGAGCGAGACTGTGGAGCGCTCAGCGTTGTTTTTGGGCCTCTCTGGAAGAAAGCAGCTTCATCTTTCAATGTACGTTATGTAAATGTCCTCATTGATTTTAGTTTCTGTTCACGCACGGCTGCCCAATAGTCCTTCTTATTTCAGTATCATTCAATGTAGAGGTTTCATCAAAGGGAGCAAGATTCGAGTTACAGTTTATTCAGAAGAAACCTGTTTTTTTTTCCAAGTTTAATAGAGGAAAATTTGAAAGCGACCATTGGTAGTTTATGGTTTTGCATTTCTTTATTCTCCCTTGTTTTTAATGAATGGATCCAAATAAACTATGGTTCCTGAGGAAACAGTCCAGCCCACCTGCGTCACCTTTTGTCAACCATTTACCACGCGTACCAAAATGTAACAGAGGTTAGTACGTGAAAAGTTTTTTGTTCACTCGCTCCACTCACTAGGAAGTCAAATTCTGCACGGTAGCTATTCAAAGTTGAAGTGTGATTGCTGCCTGTTATTACGAAATGTTGCAATATGTTACTTTCTTTTTTTTTTACTAACTGCCAAAACGGTAAACTATAAAATCCTACATATGTGTATAGTATTAGGACACAGCGTTAGAGCAGTAGGAACTGTGGGAGATCTGCTCTGCATTAAGATGTAAAATGATCTTTAACAGTGAGTAAACAGTGATTAAACCTTTTTATTTTTCTTCATAAATCTTGTAATAAGCTGAAACATAATGGTGAATGAGAATGGGGGGGGGGGACTCAGGGACTTGTTGAGCACACGATGCACAAGATGAAGACCCCGAGGAACGTCGATGAGACGGATTCCGAAGGTCCAGCAGCATGTTTATTACGAGCAGTGTGCAGGGTACCTGATCCCATTGGGACCTCGTGAGGGTTTTCCTCCCTCAGAACAACACTAGATGGCAGTAGGCCCCTTGGAAAGATACAGATAGTGCAGCACAGTGAAATACAGCACAGCCGTCTTGTCCTTTTGACAGTCAGGTAGAAACAAGCAAGTGGAACCCTGGTATGTGCCTGGACTGTGTATGGTCAATGTGCTGCATTGTGGCCAAATTGTTACATGGATATTCAGTGGTGGTGTCTATATTCCTGGACATCAAATGTTCATCTGCAAGTTTGATTTGAAAGAGAACATATTCTAATTCTAATTATTATAATCTATTAACGCCCCCTTGTTCTGCGGGATGGGATGTCTCTTGTTTTTCAGTGACTCGCTGTGTGTTCACTGGTGACTCAAAACATTGGCGAGGAAAACCAACCCAGGGTGACGAACTGGCGGTTCGTCAAGTGATAAATGCATAATTTCATACAACAGCATCTTAGCAAAATGAATTATAACGTGCAAATGGCACTACTACTTGACTTGGAACACTTGGCAGAAAGTGATGTTCCCCGTCAGGACGCTCTCGTTGGTGCAGGAGTGGAAATATTTTAGGGGATAACCGGAATTTCCTCAAGCGTCTGAGGTGAAACAGTCTCTGCTTTGCAATTCTCCCCACTCGGGAGTCGGTATGCAGCGCCCAGGTCAGGCCCTCGGTGATGTGGACACCAGGGGACTTGAAGAGGTTCACCCTCTCCACCAAGGACCTGTTAATATTAAGGGGGGGGGGGCTAGTTCCTTCCCTGCTTCTTCCCAAAGTCCACCATCAGCTCCTTAGTCTTGCTGACGTTCAGGAGTAGATTGGGTCAGGTCCTCCTGGTTCCTTCAGGTAGGTCTTTTCATAGTCATCTGTGATCAGGCCCACCACAGCGGCGTCGTCAGCAAACTTGATGACAGCGTCGGTAGTTGAAAGTGGCTGCACAGTCTCGTGTGCGCGCTGAGTACAGCAGGGGGCTTGAAACGCAGCCCTGGGGTGCTCCGGTGTTAAGGATGAAGGATGGAAGGACCACCCATCAAGAAGTCACAAGCACAGTGATGTGATAAATCCCAGGTCCTTGAGCTTTGTGACGAGCCTGGAGGGAACTATGGTGTTAAACGCTGAATGAAACTAAACATCACTGGAAAAAATTGGACAAACTAAACTAACCTAGCAAATAAAGGGAAAATACAGTATATAATGGCCGATCAGTCCATTTTTGAAACGGGTAACGCAAAGGCAAGCACGACCAACTAAACTACAAATAAAGCAGGACAAAAGTAGCTCTCTCTTTGGCTCTGGCCTGACAGTGGTGTCCCCCCTGCAGCAGCAACCTTAGCACTGTTAACTCAAGAAATTGAAATTGGAACAACTTAAGGCAAACTCAAGTGTAACTGTACAGAATTTAGGGGGAAATTCTGGTATTTTTTTAAAACCTGGACCCTATTTTTATACATTTTGGTGTCAAAATGAGTACTTGTTACCAAACGCTTTGGAATTGGTCCAGTAGGCCGCCTCAACCTGCAGCCACGAATGGACTGCGATGGCTGCAGCGTCCATAGCGCCCATGAAAAGTGAGTCCACTGAAAGTGCCTGTCTATCTCTGTAGGGATCCTTTCCGAGAGTAAGATCCTTTTTTGTTCAACCAGAAACGGAAGTCTCGCTCAAAGGAGGAGTTCTGAATTTTGCGAGATGCTGTTTGTCACAGGAAGATGATGTTGGAAAACGAGAGTCAAACTTACTCTTGAATAAACAAAAAGGTCCGTCTCTGTAGGGACACTTCCCATAATGTTCCATAAAGAAACGTAGAATAACAATGTGAGCCTGTCACTGGCAAAAAACAGCACTCTTGGTGCATGTATCTTTCAGGGGCGCAGGACGTATTTATTTATAACCTTGATGTGAGTGGCAATGGTCTATATTATTATGCTTTGTTCAAAATCAAGCTCCCCTGCTTTTGCTTATGTATTGCAAATGTATCTATGCATATGAGTTGATCTGGTACAGTATCTCAAAGGCTGACATTTCATCTCGAATTAGCTGTGAGTGTGCACGGGCGTAGTCCCGTACAGAGCATCGCAATTTCATCGTCGACTCGTCCAAACTCACCCAGTCCTCATCCTGCCACCCTCCACCCTCCACTGCCATTTCTCTTTCCGTCTCAAGTACAAATCGATGGGGTAGCAGACAGCTTGTGCTTTTCACACACACACGTACCCACGTGCCGCGTGAACATGTGACAGTCCTCAGACTCGATCTCAGCCTCCCAGATCTGAGTTAATCTGACAAGGCAGGTCATGAAAGGGAAGGCGAAAAGCCTCTGCTAACCCAACTTCAAAGTGAGGGGGGGGGGGGGGTGTTGTTGATGTGGAGATGGAAAGGCAGTGTTCTGATGTGGACGTGCGCGCGTCCATGCTTGTGCAGTGAAAACTTAGTGGCCACTTCCTGACCCCTGACTACAGCCAAACTGTCAGTCAAATCTCTGTTAGATTTTTTTTTTTCTTTTACAGACAGATTGAGGTATCTGCCTACCTTATATACCAACAGGGGATCTCAGTTCATTAAAACATAAGCTATGGTTTCTGTGGTTTCTGCATCTATCACCATACAGCAAAAGTCTTTTTAACCTGATTACGGTGGCCCTCAATTTATGCATTCATTGGCTGTCGCTGTATTCATGGCTTCGTTCATGCATTTATGAATTGCTCATCACTGTATCCATTGCATTTATTCATGGTGACATATATTCTATTTCATTTATAAATGACTTTTATTAGTTATTTATAATATTTAAGGCATTGCTTAC